>NC_086047.1:10808779-11116919 GCF_947568885.1 Cydia strobilella | reverse complement strand
ATTACTTACGGGGTCATAATTAAGTGTACTACGTAACTTAATAAAACTTCTTAATTCATGAATAATGATTATACAGGTAAATTTTTATGCCTGGATTGATTTATTGCCCGTATTGGATTTACACACTGTATATTTAATAATGATGAAGTAAGATTTATATTTTAATTTACTATTTACGTACTTATTTAAGCTTTAGCTTCCTATAGCACCACCCAGCACCCCTTTTTTTAAATAATTAGAATATATAATATAGTATTAATAAGATGTGGCTAAAATTCTTTCCTCTTGCCATAAATTTACCATAAATCTCATTCTCGCATTGTTAATGGGAAGCAGCCATACATTCCACGGGGCAATTTTTATTAAATTCCCGCACCCCCAAACTAAGGGGCTGATAGCTGACAAGAGAGTTCCACCCTTGGTTCACAGTTGGCGGCGTGCCACGACTAACGCAGACTAAACAATGTGCTGTAAATTTGATGTGATATGATAAAATAATGAAATAGTTACCTTTCGAAACATAAATTAGGTAGGTAAGTGCTTACATTTTGCGCATTTTTCGGGCATCAGCTCAAATGTTTTATTGGCTTAGACTACTTTGGGTTAGACTACTTCTCATTGAGAAATGTCGTGAGTTTAACAAGCCACTGGTATTGTGCTTCATTGATTACGCTAAGGCGTTTGACTTCGTGAAGTGGAGTACGATGTTAGATGTCATGATCGAGATGGGCGTGCCTGAACACCTTACTTTTTTGGTGCAGAATTTGTACCTCGATGGTTCGAGCTTCGTGAAACTGGAAAATAAAAAATCCAATAATTTCCACACCGAACGAGGCGTTCGTCAAGGCTGCATTCTGTCGCCGAAACTTTTTAATTTGTACGGCGAACATATTATAAGGAAGTCATTGGACGGCTGGAAAGGCGGTGTCGTAGTGGGTGAACGCAGGGTCAGCAATCTGAGATACGCAGACGATACGACGATAGTGGCATCAAGCGAAGAGGAGATGGCAACTCTTCTGAAGAAAATTGAGGTTGAGAGTGCTAGGCTTGGTCTTAAGATTAACCATTCCAAAACGAAAGTAATGGTGATAGACCGAGCCAATCTACTTCCCATCACCCATGCGCTCAGGAAATATTAAAAAGTGAGTAAGTTTGTGTATCTCGGGTCGCTGATAACCTGTGACGGTGGCTGCGCTGGCGAAATACGCCGTAGATCTGGTATGGCCAAAAGTGCTATGGCGAACAAGATCTGGAGACACAGAAGCATTCGTCGTTCAACTAAGGTGCGCTTGACTCGATCTCTGGTATTCTCGATTTTCGTATACGGTGCCGAGACATGGAGTTTGGAAAGTCGCGGCAGGGCAAAAATCGACGCTTTTAAGATGTGGTGTTGGCGAAGACTCTTACGCATACCCTGGACGGCTATGAGAACCAATAAGTCCATCCTAGAGGAGCTGAAAATCACCACACGGCTCTCTACAATATGTCAAGAACGCGCACTCAGCTTTTTTGGACATATCATGCGATCTAAGAAGCATGACCTAGAAAGGCAGACTATCTTGGGTCAAATGGATGGCAAGCGTGGGCGAGGAAAGCACCCACGAGATGGTCTGATGGTGTGAAGGGGGTGGTTGGCGGCAACATGCAACGCGTGACCCATATGGCTTATGACCGCACACTATGGAGACGGAGCATACATGGTCGCGATCCTCAGCAATGAGGGACCGAGGAAGAAGAAGAAGACTTTGGGTTAGATTGGGTAGCTAAGCAATCGTTGGGAAGAGATGGCAACCGAATATAAAACACAGATATTGTTTTAGTATTAAGCTATCTACGTGTACATGAGGTTACTAAGCTCCCTGGGTGAAGTGAATACATAATGTTGAAACAGCATATATATTACAATGTTACTGAAATTAATTTGTTAGTACGTGTAAAAACGTTCAATGATAAAATTCAAGAATTTAAGTACCTGCCTATCATTAAATGTAAACTGACATAAAATAACTTTTGAATGTTATATCTTTTTCGAGATGGTTAATCACGAAAAGCGATCGAATAGTGTTTAAATGAATACAAAATACTACAAGTTAGCCGATTTACTTACCTCATTTCTAGAACTTAAACTATTAAATCTAGTTGTAGTTGCGGCTGACCTTTTAATTATTCTAAACATTTACAAGCATTATAAGCGTATCTTAAGCTAAATCGTGAGAACTTGGTTTAATAGATAGAACTACCCACTAATTATCTTGTATCGTGGTGTATCACCTATATGTGTCCCTTCTATATATTGAGTTCTGTTGAAAAGCGTATACATACTCGTATAAAAACAAAATAAGATCATAAAAAAGCAAAGAGAAAATACCTGAGTAAATGAATTTGTTCACGTTCTCTATCGTTCGTTTCACGCTTCAACTGTTGATTTAGTCAACCCAAAAATTGGGAGGACACAGGGTAGTTTAGACACCTATATCCCTTTATACCAAAAATAGCAAACACTAGATTCTATGACAGAGACCGAAATAATGGCATCGGTGTCGCCGCATATAAAAATTACCTAACCCCATAAAAAAATATCTAAATTTGGTGCACTAATTGGACATTTTGTCAGATGATAACCAAAAGTCACTTACTGAGCTTAACAATACTAAATATTAGTATATAATCTTTCCATCAGGTGTGACTAGAGCCAATCGCCGATCAGTTTATTATTTAAAAAAAGTAGCAAAACAAGTTTATAGCCGGTCAAACAAGTTTGTCAGTAGAAAAAGGCGAGAAATTCAAATTTTTTCGCCTACATTTTTTAAATTTGCCGCTCTTTTCTACTGACGGAAATGGCTTGATAGTATAAATCATATATTATTTGGTCAATAAGTAAGTTTTGATTGTCATCTGACTTTTTATTATACAGGGGGGCCTCGACGACGGTATTACGCTATCTGCCAAGGTATGAAACGCCAAAAAATGTATTGTAACATAACATTTAATAATAGTAAACAAACCTTAAAATCTAGATGTCGCTAGAGAGACGTTGTCACAGTTGCAATGACTATAATCGCGTTGATTGGCGTATGGTCAGCTAGCGGAATTGGTAACGCGTTAGACCGGCAATCCAAGGATGTGGGTTCGAGTGTTGACCAGAGTTGATCATCGTTAATTTTTTCATTGTGATTGACATCTGTATATACAATTTGTGAACACTGTTATTTTCATTTCATTTGTGAGCGGAACGAGTCGCGTCAGTAGTCGATAAACAACCTCCCCGGAAGAAAACGCTGCCAAGTCCGGATTGTATCTTACACCAATTTCCAGTTTAAGCTGCTACAGCTTCATTACGGAGCAAACTCTGGCGCAAGGGGTTTTTACATTGTTACACCGAATTTATAGCCCTCTTATAATAGGGCCGTCCAAAGGCGTTGGCAGTGGTTGCTGAGTAATACAATCATTAACAACAATGGTTATTGCAATATTATTACACGTATTTTAAAAATACCTATACAATTTTTTTGAAATGTAATTAATATCTTTAGGTATTATTTAAAATATATCTGATATACCGAAAAAAAATTCCCTATACCAAACTCATACTTAGCCATTTTACTATTAATAAAACGATGTACGAACGCAAGTGCAAGAGAATAAAATAAGTACTTATTTCTACCAGTTAACAGTAAAAAGTTAAATGTTTGGGCTTGAACTAATTACTTATCAAATCAATAAATAAATCTATCGCATAATAGTTTAGCCGGGTTAAAAACCAAGAACTACTTTTGACACTTTTGACAGATTACTGTGATACAACTTACGACATCTTACCAACTTTACCAAGTCAACATTACAACCTCATCGATAAACGCTGTGTGATACCTACACAAGCAAATTTCTACATGTGCCAACTCAAATTTCGACTCGTCTGGAAATCACTATTAGATATCTTAGTCAAAAAATGTAATGAAACCTGGATCTCTCTCAATAAAAGAACGCTCAAGAAGTTACCCCAAAATCTAGGATTAAAAAACAAGCAAATACCTCTATTTGATGGATTCGTCAGTATAACAGAGCTGTCTTCCAATTTTTTAATGTAGTAGGTAGCCTTGTTTGTCACAGTTTTTAAATGAAACAAATTTAATTTGAACAGTACTTGAATACAGAAACAACATAACTACGAATGTTATAGGTAGTTTATGTCATTGACCTTTTCAAATGCATATCAGATGTTATAGTTATACATTTAGAAGAATAGAATGAAGCCCGTACTGCGCGTCAAATTTTCTGACTCAACGACTGTTGATATGTGAAAATAAAAGTAAGTAAAAAAACAATACGCTGGAAACGAGAACCATTGCGATATGAAACTTGGCACGCAGCAGTTAAGTTTAAACAGAAATGGATTTCGTTTAAGTCGTTTCTATTTATTTTAAATCAGTTTGAAGTGTTGGCGTGGGAAGTTATAGTATTGTTCACACCTCCTCGATGTCGGCTTGTTTGTGATTTGATATAGGATATTTTCGTCTCTTCTCTCTACATATCAGCTATTTTCTACGTATTAATTCTCGTCGACTAGATAACTTTGTGGGAAACTGGTAACTGTTTAGTGAAATTACCTATCTGGTTTTAATATTTAAAAATGTCGCTCTCTGTTGTAAATTAATGGTACCTAGTACCTAAACTACAAGTCCTTATATATCTAGACTTGAAAACAAAGTAAACAGTATTCCGTTGCCTTCGCAGGGGCCTGGCGGTATTTTTTTGGCGGAGAACACTTCTTGAGACGAGAATGACAGACGACAGTCGCGTCGGACGAGTGCCTGACGAGATCACCGACGAAAACGTACCCCAAACATCGCTTACGGTACAATAAACCACTATCACATGGATAAAGCTAATTAAAACCTTGTGTTATAATGGCAACTAATTAAACAAAATCGCCAGTTGTAGGTAATACGAAACCCTGCTTAGGAATGTGAAGGCGTATGTCTCAAGATTTGTGATAGAAATATTTTAACGATTTCATAAATAAGTGTTTATTGAATTCTGACTCTTTGCTCATCTCCGACTGTAAACGCCGAATTGAAGGATTTAAAGGGCGTCATAGACGGACCGATAATCTATCGGCAAATACCGTAAGATACGGTATCATACGATATATTTTACATACTGTTTGACAGAGTCCACACACGAAGCTGTTATATATATATATTGGTATCTTAATATTTTATCGCAAGTCATCTGCTCGGTATATTACGATATATCTTGGTATATTTCATCTCTCTCAAAATGTCCTAGACAGAGAGCGATATATATTTGGGTATCGTTGGCGTGTGTGGTGCTTAGCGATACTCTTTAATCTGTCGGTATCTAACGGTATCTGCCGATATTATATTATCGCTCCGTCTGTGACAGAATTAAAAATGAATATTTTTCGTGTGAAAAATCACATGTGAAACTTAACGTGAAACCTAATTTTAAATATACGAAAACTGAAATAGTTTGAAAATATTAACATTTCGTAAAATTTTATACACCGAACCTTTTCTAAAATGAAGTGGTAAAGTAAAATAAATTCAGTGGTCACTTCTAAAATTTCTTCAACCGCCTGTGGAAGGGGCCAGACGTTGCGTGTTCCGAACAATAAAAATAAACACTTAATTGCAAAATTGTGGGAAGATACTTTGATTTCTTATACACTTAATTATTTGTCGGTTACTTCTGATTATGCATGCGAAGACGTACGTGTAGGAGTAGTTATTAATACCGTTGCAATGTTTATTTATACAAGGCAATTTATACAAGTCCTACTGTTAAAATATGATGTAAAAATGTGTCAATAATTGGATTTCCAAGCACTTTTCACACGAAATGTTTATCTGTTTTTCCGGGGAAACGTTTCACCAAATAAATAAAGATATTATAGCCCACGCGTTGATAATATATCATAAATACGGTTATAAACAATAATGAAATCAGAATTCCTTAAAAATCGGCCTCAAATGTGCGAGAAAGGAAACTTTCTTAACAAAACTAGTCCGAAACAATGCAGATGGAGTGTCGAGATTGTTCCAAGAGTTCCGGTGACCGTGTAGCGAGGTGGTAAGTGTAAGTCACCTCAACAATAGCTTACTCTATTTGGGTTTTATGTTTGTTTTAGGACCGGAACAGACAGACTGCACCAGCACACACGGTCAAAACATAACCCAGATGACATTATGACACAGTTTATATATGAAATAAAACTATGAAAACGGATTATATCGCGTATATTGAATTTATAATACATCCCGACGTTTCGAACTCTTTACAGCGTTCGTGGTCAACGGCTATACCCAGAATGCTGCGCGAGGCCATTGAGATTAAGAAATATCCAAACTTTAATAGGGAAGATGGCTTTTCTCTACCACCAGCTTGGGATCCTGTAGTCCATCTGATAAAGGAGCAAGCGAGACATAGACTGTGAGACCTTAGTGTTGGATGATGCTGGACATTCTGATGTTTTGAAAAGATGTGTCCCGCCGAGTTTGTTGCCGGTCCCATATTGGGATACCCTCCTACAATTTAGGAGGGAATTAAATCTTCTCGGGTCCGCGGTGTAGGGTTGGAGCCGGCATAGTTTTTATCGCGTATATATATATATATATATATCTTTACTTGAAAAATAATTATAGTGTATAACTAGCCTTATGAACCGATTTTGCATGTACAACCAGCCTTAAAGTTTGTAGTCTATGATTGTTCATTATTTTAGTATGTGGGTATTTTTGCACTTTGTAATTTTTCCTCAGTCACCCGTTGACCACGAACGCTGTAAAGAGTTCGAAACGTCGGGATGTATTATAAATTCAATATACGCGATATAATCCGTTTTCATAGTTTTATTTCATGAGTAACTATCGCGGTAACCGAAGACAATATTACAGTTTATGTATCTCAAGTCAAATAACGTACGATTAACAAATAACCAAACCAACAAAAGTATTGAGAGGAGAAAGTATTGACAGATTATAATATTTCGCGGAATAAACAAAATTACGATGATCAGATCACAAATCACAGAGCAACAAGTTCACAAATCAGAATTAGCTTTCAAAAGTTAAAAATATTATACATTATAAATGATTTACAGTTAATGGTCCTAAATAGAAGAAGAAATTCATTATAAATGTTCAAATGTCTCTTGACCTTTAATGCATGTTTGGTGCAAATAATAAAATTATCCATATTATTCAATATTATTATAGCTACATTACATATCTTCGGCTCTAGATCGGGCGAAGGTCGGCGCATGCGCACGCTGCATGTGATTCATCTGTCCGTCGCTGGAATCGAGTGAATCGAGTCAACCTATTAAGATTACCTTATAAGTCGCCGTCGTAGCTAAGGTTAATCTGCGGGCTTATAAGTGAGAGAATACATTATGATGTTTACTCCTCAAATATATTTAATTATATACGCAGTGTTACATTTAATTCTAACCATAAATAGGCCTTATTAATTTTAGTGATGGTATGTAAGTAGTTTATATTAAATTTAAACTAGGAATAGATTGTTTTTAATGTTTTGCGTTTCATTGCGTCGCTGCTTTATGCCTTCTTATTAATTTTGAGATATCGCCACAGTGATAATTTTTAAATCAAGTGTAAATTAATAATATATGAAACACGTTTTCAAAGAGACGCTAATATCTGAGTAGAACCTACATGTTGTTGTTGTATATTTAAACTGCCTCATCTTAAAACAATAATAGTAGATTGTTAACCAAGGGTGGAAAGACTGGTAACTGAACCGAGATATTCTGGCGCTCGAACGAAGTGAGAGCGCCAAAGTTCGAGGGTGAGATGGTTACTTTTACCCGAGTACCTACTGTACTCTACTTTTTATTTCGACTATGAGGAAAGTCAAACACAAGAAATGTAGGTTTATTATTGGTAAGTATTTTTCTTTAGAACAAATTATAGGTAAACCACATAACAACAATGAAATTAAATTCGTTTAAGATTACGGTAAAATTTGAACAATTCGAAAAATTAAAAGTTTTGCCATGCATATAATATAAGCAATTTTCCACCCGGCTATCAGCCTATGAAAGGTGAACTTTCCGAACAGGAGAGATGAAAAGGAAAAATATTATTACTTATTGAACACGTGGTACCACTGGTATACCTACTTTGGTGTAGTATTAAAATTTTATTTAATAATAATAAAACCTAGTTGCATAGTAAATATCATAAATCATAGTTGCTATAAATCATCTAGTTAGGCTCGCAGACCGCCGAAGTGGAAACTGATACGATACCAACGCACGTGACATTATTGCGGTCTGCGGTCTATCCATCAGAGTATAATATTATTTCAACAGCTGAATAAGTTTTAAAGATGTTGTATGTAGAACCGAAATGATAATTCCCATATCATAGCAAGTAAATTAATTACATAGGATGAAGGAAAATGGTCCGGAAAATCGGATCGGATAATGTCGCAAATAACGGTCTTGAGAATAAATTTCCGTGTGCAAACACTGATCTGATTAGTTATGCGTTAAATCAATACTTAGTATTTTAGTGTTTTGGCGACACTAGCGACTATCTTGTTTAATTTAACTATCTACATATCCATAAAATTTTAGTGATTTTGAAGTCACGGGAGCTACAATTTAATGAAGCTATTAAGTTCGAGCAGAGCTGAAAACGTTCCATATTTTATTTTACGTATGATGCCTTTACTGAACTTTAAGTAAGTAAATGTCTAGTTTATAGTTTTTTCCTTCAATTAACGTATAATGTTAATTGTTACGTTGGCAGGTTTTATGGTAAGATAAGGATCGGAATTCAGCCGTAGCGGTTGATCTGGGTCCTGATTTTCTCCACATTTCTCTTATTGATGGCATCTCAGAACCATACTGAGGAGGACTGTCAGAGGTTTTATCAGGTGCTCGCATAAATGTTTAAAAAAAGTAGTAAAAATATTTCCCCGATTATGTCAAAGCTGTTAGATAAATGGAAGAGTTTTTGTCTATCTGACCATTTAGTGGTACATATCATGAGTCACCCGAGGACGGAAGCATCGACGGCCAAGGCCGGCAAATTGCAAGCGACGACGCGCGACGCCATTGTTTTACGCCATTGTCGTTTTTAGTTCGCTTATTTATAGTGTCATGGCGGGTAAAAGCTGTAATTAGAATTTATCCTAGTAGTTTCGGGGATTCGTGGGAAATTGATTGATTGTTAGGGTAAATTATAGGGTCATTAAAACTACCCTTGGAGTATGCATGGATAATGACTAACTTAGATAGGGGGCATTTCACGTCAAGCGGGCAGCAAAAAAATTGTCAGGTTCTAGATTTTGTTCATAGTTGGATTAATTGGACCTATATGTGAACTAAAAAATTTGGCATCATTACTTTTTTAATATATTGCTTCGTTAAAAATTTATACGCATTTGAAAAAACTACAAAATTTGAGGAACGGATTTTTTAAAAATTATTATTGCAATTCTTTCAATGGATTTAATTATAACTAAATAGTGATTATTTGAGAATATTAGTTGATTTCTTTGAAAATTTATAAAAAAAGGTTTTTTTATCTTTTTATCATATAACAAACCGGAAGTTAGTATTAAATATCTTTTTTTTTCCAACTTCGCATTTTTTTATATTTTTTATTTTTACACAATAATGTAGCTTATGGTGTACTAATGTCCTATACAAATTTTTATAATGGCATCTCGATTGGTTTTGAAGGTTCATGAAGTAATTCGAAAGTACTGCGCGACGCTCCGTACTGAGCGGTAGTTCTATGTGGCAGTCTTTAATGGCCAATTACGGGTTTTTTTACTTTTGCGTAACGGAATTAAAGCAATAAACAATATTTCATCGGTTAAGATGTATAAAAGCAAATCATGTATTATTCAATCGTGCCTTGTAGCGCTATCACTGATCAACCATATCTTAGAACTGAAAACAAAACGTTTATGTTTTAAGAAAACGCTAGAGGTAACTTAATAACTATAGCTAGGTTTAGGCGGGGTATGTCACATGCTTAAGAAGTCACTTTCGAGTTAGGTCACGTTCTGAGGACGTCACTTTCTGTACGTCACATTCTGAGTTTGTCACATTCTGAGCTCGTCACATTCTGAGTACGTTACTTTCTGAGAACGGCACTTTCTGAGGACGTCACTTTCTGTGAACGCCACTTTCTGAAGCCCTCGCTTTCTGAGTACGTCACTTTTATAGCATAGTAAGATTAAAGCGTATACCTGCATGAACAATAGATACCAGCAATCATAACAGCTGTACGGCATACGGCCGTTTTTATGCCGTACAGCTAATATGATTGCTGGTATCCATTGTTAATGCAGGTATACGCTTAAATATTGCTTTGCTATAAAAGTGACGTACTCAGAAAGTGACGAACTCAGAAAGCGAGGGCCTCAGAAAGTGGTGTTCTCAGAAAGTGACGTACTCAGAATGTGACGAACTCAGAATGTGACGTACAGAAAGTGACGTCCTCAGAACGTGACCTAACTCAAAAGTGACATCTTAAGCATGTGACATACCCCGCCTAAACCTAGCTATAATTATTAAGTTACCTCTAGCGTTTTGTTAAAACATAAACGTTTTGTTTTCAGTTCCAAGATATGGTTGATCAGTGATAGCGCTACAAGGCACGATTGAATAAGACATGATTTGCTTTTATACATCTTAACCGATGAAATATTGTTTATTGCTTTAATTCCGTTACGCAAAAGTAAAAAAACCCGTAATTGGCCATTAAAGACTGCCACATAGAACTACCGCTCAGTACGGAGCGTCGCGCAGTACTTTCGAATTACTTCATGAACCTTCAAAACCAATCGAGATGCCATTATAATTTTTTTTATAGGACATTAGTACACCATAAGCTACATTATTGTGTAAAAATAAAAAATATAAAAAAATGCGAAGTTGGAAAAAAAAAGATATTTAATACTAACTTCCGGTTTGTTATATGAAAAAAAGATAAAAAAAACTTTTTTTATAAATTTTCAAAGAAATCAACTAATATTCTCAAATAATCACTATTTAGTTATAATTAAAACCATTGAAAGAATTGCAATAATAATTTTTAAAAAATCCGTTCCTCAAATTTTGTAGTTTTTTCAAATGCGTATAAATTTTTAACGAAGCAATATATTAAAAAAGTAATGATGCCAATTTTTTTTGTTCACATATAGGTCCAATTAATCCAACTATGAACAAAATCCAGAACCTGACAATTTTTTTGCTGCCCGCTTGACGTGAAATGCCCCTAGGTTTTCCGTGACCCTGCAAATGTATGGTGAAATAAATAGTCATTTACAGTACATATGGTGCTACTTTCTCGCACTAGTGCGTCAAATAGCACTTTTCGTGCATATGTCGAAAGTTTAAAGGGCCATATGTACTGTAAAACGTTGTACATACATACACATGCGAATAGGTAATACTCCCTGCGGTCGTGTTTTAATTTATCGCCACTCGTTTCGAATATCCTCTTTTCCGCACTTGTATCGTAAATAACTATTACAATACAAGTGCGGAAAATAGGAAATTCGCAACGAGTGGCGAATTTTAAAACACGACCAAAGGAAGTGCTTAAAATCGACACGAGTTGCGAATTAAAACCTATTCGCCTGTTTATCGTACAACGTTTTACAGTACATATGGCCCTTTAAATTTTCGACGTATTACGTAATGTGCTTATAGCACCTGGGGTCGTAATGTAGCAACAGATGTACCTACTGTAAATAATAAAATGTAACAGAGTAGGACCTAACGAAATCAGTGCAATGTCAGAGCTAACGATACTGTAAAAAGCTGTCGAAAGTTTGGTCAAAACTATACTATACCTACCTATTTAGGCATAATTTTTTTATTCCATTGGAATTAAGCTACAGCTCCTGAGGGGTAGTTTAACAGCGGGCAAAGTACAGTTTAACTGCTTAAGTGCCTACTGCACTAGACGTTTTGTTTCATACAAACTTCTTCTGTGAAGAGTGTGTCCAACTTCTTCTATTAAATAAAAGCTGGAATAAAAGGCAGTAAGGATAAAAGTTCCTATTTTTGAGCGGCACCATTTTCTACACAGTGTGCAGACGCAGACAAACCTTTGAAACTTTTCTCAATTGTTTTGTTGTCGCCCGCTTAGATATTACGCTTTAGTAGACTTGGAGTCGAAAATTCTAATGCGATAAATAACAATCAAGTAAATGCTTTTAAATTTAAGTGTGTAATTTGGTCGTTTAGGTGCCAAAGGTCATTTGTTAGAAAAGTGTCACACATAAAGTCAGAGAGTGCAGCTGAACGTTGGACAATAACTAATATTTGTTAGTCAGGTATCTGTCTGAACTTGTTGAGGTTAATCAGAAAATATATAATTTACAGCCCATTAGAACTATCATTAATTCAAATTATACTTACTACCTACACCGTGTCCAATAAGTCTGAATACAGTACAAAAATTGAATAAGATAAATGTACGAATAGTTACTACAATTAAAATTATATTTTATTAATGGCACACTTATATAATATATTTACAACAAATGTTTCGGAAAAACTCCACCTTAAACTTTTTTTACCAGCCTCAAACGCTTCTCGAATGAATCACACGCAGCACTACGCTCGATAACCTTTTTGAAATGATCCAGGTTTATGATTTTATAATCATGTAGTTTCGAAAGCATGTACGACCATACAAAATTATCTAATACGTTCAAGTCTGGAAAACTGGGCCATTCATGTTTAGGCAAAAAATTTGTCAAAAATTAGCTTGATACCAAGCTTGAACAGCATTTGCCGTGTGTGAAGGAGCTCCATCTTGTTGGAACACATAATATTCATTCTCAAACATACATTTTAAATTTGTCTCCTCAATCTTCTCCAAAAACTTTATTATAAAACCGGGGTTTTCTAATAAAGTGTGTTAATTTTAACGCCTTTATCTATAAATACTAAAGGTAATAACCGATGGTGAGCTATGGAACCTATTAGGAACATTTTTCTGATTGTCCGGAATGTCTTCTATCCGTGGTGCCCACAATCGATCATTTTGGGCATTATGAGGCTGGCAGAAAAAACAAACTCGTCACCTGCGTGCCAAGAAAGTATTATGTTAGATCTTTGCAATCTGTTTTTCTTGGTCGCTTCGGAAATGCCATGTACTTTGCGTTTTATAAGAATGTCATCCAAGATCCTCATCCACACTCAAAATATTGTGCACCGATATTAAAATAAGAATTTGATGGCCTGTAATCCGTATATTTTAGAGCCAAGGTAAAAAGATGTGTAATCGGACTTATTGGACACGGTGTATGTATACCTAGTATTTTAAAACAAAAAGACTCAGCAGAATCAAATTCGTTACAAAACTTGACACACTGGCTGAGTATTCTGAAAGTAAAATAATAACAGTCAAAAAAGTAAAAAGGCATATCTAAAAATAGCAAGTGCAAGGTCAGACCACCGCAGTGCCGCAGCAGACGGCCGTATCGATCGCATCCCTGCAGTACGCACACAGACACTGGCTGGCTTTATACGTCGCGTTATCAATTTTAAAAAGTTAAGTGCGGATTTTAATAATAGAATGGCCGAAACTGAGGAGAGTTTGAGTCTAACATTTTTTTTATTGCATTAGCGCCGTTGTCGGCGATTGAACGGTAGATAAGTACTTAGTTGATAACTTAATATAACTTACCAACCTATTTGACTTAAATTTAAAAACATATTTTGCCTATCTAGAGACAATACTTAATATTGTCTTTGGTTTCAATACTACTACACAACAACTACCGACACTAACTACTATCGAGACAATACTGTCAATACTATCACTTGCTTCTTGTTGCTCTTCAACGTTTGTTTTTGGTTCAGACCTCCACTTGTTCCTTGTTTCTTTCACAATGACAGTCGGACTATAGTCGTCCCGTACGTCTGTAAACGTCGCGCGACGCGGGGCGGGACGCAGCTGTCAAGGTCGGATAGTAAGAATCGTAGTATCTGGAAGGGGGATTCATAATGCTTCATTATGTCTATTCTATGATCTGCCGCCCCTTGATTTGTTAAGATAAAACGCTGAAATATACGAGTGACGATATCTAGGTATTGACATTCAGATTAAATTCGTATAGAATTGTGCACAATAATAATATAGCCGCAGGGCAGCTCGTGGCGAGCTGTTGGGGTGACCCCACGGACCCGAGTGCTCCAGAAATTTGATCAGGGTCTCCGTTTCCAGCGTGTCTTCGTCGGTCGGAGTGGACCCGCAGAACGCTCGGCTTTGGCTTGCCTTCATTGGGCGCCCAGAGAGGAGTCGTTAGAGCAATATGCTCCAGGGGTGGAAGTGAACGATGCATAAGACGCGAGTTGGCACAGTGGCTAGTAACAGCCACTGGGTAGAAAGCGGCGCACACCTCTCAAAACCCCTGCGCCGCTCACACCGCTGTTGCTCCTGGTCGTCTTTACGATGGCAGTTTCAGGGACCCATTTAATCAGCGGCGAGTCACTGCCTGCTTCGATAACGTGTAAAACATTGTTATGGCAGGTGTCCGGACCTCTTTACAATAGCCCAATATGTTGACCAGCCAAACTTCAACACCATAGCCGGCCCTCTTCCTTCTTCACTTTATTTATCCCTACGCCACCTGGGACGGATTTAAAGGTATATATTTGTGCCCGTGAATAGGTTCAAGCTGGTGTAACATAAAAAACCGGCCAAGTGCGAGTCGGACTCGCGTTCCAAGGGTTCCGTACATTACACAATTTAAACAATGTATTTTCTATGTGAAATGTCTTTAAAAAACCCGTAGGGGTCGGATCAAAAACTAAGTAATTAAGTCCGACTCACGCTTGACTGCACATTTCGAATAGGTTTTCCTATGATCTATAGGAAAAGAACTATTTTGTGTATTTTTTCAAAATTTTAGACCCAGTAGTTTCGGAGATAAAAGGGGGAATGGTTATTTTTTGCCTATTTTCTTGAATAACGTCTAAACTGTTCATCCTACAATTATAAAAAATATATATTTGAGATTCTTACAGTGAGCTCTTTCATTTGATATGTAACACGATATAGTTAGAAGAACTTTATTTTTTAATTTTCTCATTTACCCCCCAAAAGTGGCCCCGATGTTTAAAATTCATTTGTTTACGTTACATATCCGTCTTTGGGTCAGAAACTTACATATGTATACCAAATTTCAAGTTAACTGATTCAGTAGTTTCGAAGAAAATAGGCTGTGACAGACGGACAGACAAACAGACGCACGAGTGATCCTATAAGGGTTCCGTTTTTTTCCTTTTGAGGTACGGAACGGAACCCTAAAAATTGTCTAAAAGGGCCTCTGCGCTGTTGGCTTCGGCCGCACGCATGCCTCCCAAAGGTCCGGGTTCCCGTGGTCCCGAGATATGGCAAGGACAAACAAATAATAATATAATAATAATAAAACATTTATTTTGCACTAAAAAGAAAATACATGTTACAAACAAAGACAGGACATAAGTGAGTAGGTAACAACAGGCGGACTCTTCCCTAAAAAGCGATCACTTCCAGACAATCTTCAGATAGCTATTCAGTAGCTAGAAATAAGTTATTGGGCAGTGCAAAACCATAAAAGTGTATATTTGTAAATTAAGTAAATATAAACTACAAACAACGAGAAATAAACTACATATACATAGTTGTTCGGGCATTGTAATCTTATTAATATGAGGGTATGCCGTTTCGGAGCAAATTCGGAGGAAGATTCTACACCTCGGACTGTCAATCACTGCGGCTCGGGCGCGGCCTGCAACGCATGTTCCTCTGTGTGTTAATATTTCCAAAATTCGGTATTTCGGTGGTGTTTGCGAACAATCAGTTTACAAGGCGTGTATGACGACCTCTCAAGGCCCTGGAAGTGCTAGCTAGCTGAAGAAGGACCAGGATCCCCGAAAATAATCGGCGTGTGCTCAAGGTTAGTTAGTGGCTATCCCATCCATATTGTGGTTGATTGCAATGACTGTCCAATGAGTTATCGAAGGGTTCATAAATAAGTGACTACGAATAATAATAAGTAGGTACCCCGAATACTAATTACATCAATATTTTGCCTACAAAGAGTACCTCTCTCTTCCATCCCCATAAAATAAATACGAAATCCCAGCACGATTAACCCACCTATATATCTATCATATATAATCATTTCAATACTTTGTAATAAACCACTTTTCCGACAAGAAATTGACACTTTTACGTCGAGAAAAAATAACATAATAAACATCAAACATCCAACACACATAACAACTTTTCAGTTTCATATTTACAGAAAGGGGGGTCGTTTACAGTGCAAAAGCTGTATTTATATAAGCTATTTTTTATCCAACGTGAAAATCATTATCTTGCCCTTACCCCGGGAACGGGTGGGAGCTGATGGTTTTTTATTTACCGATTCATTATGTTTAGTTTATTTTCTATTCTAATATTTTGATAATTACCTACTATAACATCTTTAATAATAGAAAAAAATACCTATAGATAAACGCGACCATCACACGCACGCATAGTAAAAAAGTATACACAAAAAGTAAACAAGTTTCCTCGCCCATTATGTGAAAAGTAGAGTTGCAGCTGCCGTTAATTGAAAAGTTTCTATTTCTGTGCTTTCTACAAAAAGCGAATGATAAAAGGAAGTTTCAAAAGTAAATAGACTTATGTATTTGCTAGTTTTTTTATAATCGATTATGTTCGACACTTTTTCTCTTTAGCCTTTTGAGGGTGTCTCAAGTGTTCAAAATTTTAATCCTCCCACCAGACTGTATTCAAACGATTTGACTTTTTTTTTGGCAAAAGGACGGTATCCCTATTAAAGAGATGTTCGAATATTGAATATTTATATTTTTTTAAATACTATCAAAGATAGATGTAACTCCGTAATAGATGGATACAGTCTAAGGAAAAAACGTCCCTCGAAAATGCGAAAACGTGCGATCAGATGGCGCCCCTAGTTTGGCCTACTCTCGTATAGATGGCGTTGACGGTTCCGTTTGTTATTTAACAATTTTAACGCATATCAGTGAAAGAACATGGGTCAAAATCATATAGAAATAATTAATGAAGATATTGCAAATAAAAAAAACTGTTATCCATATATAAATAATTTTTTTGATTTTTTTTTTTTAGTTTTAATCGTGTGTCGATAGATGGCAGTGAATTTACTGTGGTTACAGAATTTACTATGACAGTACCGCTCTATCATATTATATCCTCTTTGATACTATTTATGGGCGAGACGTTTTTATCGTCTTCCAAAAAATGGAAGGTTTTTTAAATTTTATTACCGATTTATTTTTCAACTTTATAATGCGTCGTTTTTGTATAGGTACATATTTATATCTTAAGTAATAACTAAAATTCGGCACGGATCGAAGGGGTTCACGTCAGTTTCAATTATTTTAAAAAGCGCTTTAATATATCATCACAAAAATCAAACCAAAATATTAAATTTGCACAACCTCCACAAATATTGCAATTGATAAGTTCCAAACTATCACCTCATAATTCGGCCAACACACGAAATGCGGCGTTATCAGCACGCGACTATTGCCACAGCCTTGCCCAACGGTTGCCAAACCTAAGACAATGCTTGCACTAGACAATGATATTGCGGATAACGAACTTGGGGACTTGGGAGTTGCAATTGACTTGTCTCTCAAAATTAAACCTTAAGCATTTACCTCTTAGGGTAATTTTCATCGAGACATCTGAATCGCAATAATACCTTCTGCATTTTAAGTTTCGTTGTTATGAATAAGTTAAGATACAACTACCTAATGTCGGAAAGGGTTTGATAATAAGATCGTGACGTAAACTTCTCAATAACATCGTACCTCACATTTCGCAGACATTATCTCTTTTCCTAAACTTATCGGCAATTTTTTTGCACAATTTTAATGGAAATATAAGACAGACTATGTAGAAAATGAAAATCTTGTCCAGACAGATATCCTGACATTGTTATCCAAATTAATACAAGATAAGGCAAGAGCAGAACAGTTAGAATGAAGTATTATTGTAATTATTAAGTATTAACATCTCACTCTAGTAATAGTTGCCGTATTCTAATAGGAGCGCAAATAAGGTAATGAGTATTTAATTAAACAGAAACGACACACATAAAAAAGCGGCCATAATATAAACATCATTAACTCGATACATACCTAAATAAATTATGTTTTAGTATGGTGAATAATTACTAAAAACGCTGGTGGCCTAGCGGTAAGGGCGTGCGACTTTCAATCCGGACCGGTTCAAACCCCGCCTCGTACCAATGAGTTTTTCGGGACTTCATTTGATATTTACCAGTCGCTTTTCGGTGAAGGAAAACATCGTGAGGAAACCGGACTAATCCCGATAAGGCCTAGTTTACCCTCTGGGTTGGAAGGTCAGATGGCAGTCGCTTTTGTAAAAACGAATAATATAACTAATTGGCGTAGGAAGATGATGATGGTGAATAAATACTAAATAGTTCATATTTACTGTGTACCTCTGGTATAAAGCAAGTGTTTACTAGTTACAAATATTCTTTTCCCTGGTAACACGAATAACCCTTAATGTCATCCGCGTCACTGGCCATGCGTGTCGACTTTGCGGCTTCGGTTTATTTTAAACACATTCGATATGTTGATTTCTTATGCATTGGAGGTGAACGAAACCATATTCAAATTACAAATAGTGTACGGTCCCCGGCTTTATGTAAGTACTTCTTATGAATAGGAAGCTTTAGTCCCTTCAAAGCTGCTTGTAGCTTATTCGAGAAGCATAGATGGTAAAGACTTACTCTATTCGAACTGACTGAGATTATATGTATGTATGTGTTTAAAATATATAAGTAGCCTAGATCCGGCGCCGAAATAGCTCTCATTTTTTACTTGTAAATATATGTAGATATTTTTAGTTAATTTAATTATTTATGTTTTTATATTTTTGTTTGTTAGAAATAAAAATCTATGTACAGTTGAAAAAAAAAGTTGAAATTAAATATAATATTGCAGCTATATAGATTAAACAAGAAAGAATATGAAACCTACCGGCAAATTAACTTCGCAAACAGGAAAACAAAACGCGGCAAGTTACGAAAACCTACTAAAAATGTCACGGACATATATGTGACCCGTAATGACAATCACGTTTGTATTACGCACTGCGTATGTTCTAAGGTCAGTCTTGGCGTGGCCGAAAGAGGACATTACCAGATGCTATCTAAACGACTGGCATTAGTTATGAGAACTGCCTGCGACAGGCAGCCCGCTACGGCGGGTATGTTGCTAGTGTCGCTACGCGGAATAAATGCGAAATGCATCGAAAATTGCTTAAGAAGAACATGTTTTACGTGGAGATCTCCATTTTTATGTTGCGTACATTTAGCTTCCTTGGTTTAAAAGATTTATTTATGAAGGGATGCAATACAAATTACACTTACCTATAATTAAGATTTTTACTGAAGATTAATTACATGCTAAATAAAAAAAAACTTTATTTGTCCAACTGCAATATTGCACAACTACTACGATGCCTCAAAATGGAGGGCACTTAATTAATTAACACAGCTTCATGAAAGTAAAAGCTCTTTTATTTAGCACCAAAGGTACGGGTATGAAAGTAGTTGAGTTCTACATATTTATCATGCTGTTTATTGTTAAACATTAAATAAACAGTGTAGCCGTCTGTTCGAAATGACAGTTTTACTGAGTACCTACCAATGTTGTCTTCACTGAGTAGTGACAATAGAATACTCAATAAACTTGATGATTATTGTGGTGTCAAGGAAATATTTTCATAAGTATAGCTTTGTATCACGTGAAAGTAGCAAAAAAATGTTTTTGCGATGACAAAATAGACTACACAACAACTACAAATTTCAGCCAATGACGTTTGTCGTCTTCTCGTTTGATAACATGAGAATTATGACTAGGTAAAGTACGTTACGTCTAGAACTGTCGTAGTCGTAAAGCACGATTATTTGACGAACTGCAACTAAATGTGAATATACGAGATGCCGTGCTGGCCGTACTGCTTATTGGTAAACCATAACTCTTTAAAAGTTAAGTTACCACCCCGTCAGCATTCTATAACCAGAGGGCTACTCTCTAGGACGTAACTACACAACATTTCACCATTAAAACAAATATTTACTCCATAAACCAACCGATAGAATCTGCGGAGATTAAGGCAGTGTGTAGCCGTCCCCCCGAGCTCTATTCTAATGAGATGAGATTTGAGTGATACTGAGTAAAGCTGCGGTGAAAGTAAGAGGACAGCACATCAGGCCTAGAGCTTGGTGCAATGGTTGAGAAAGCTCTGGGAGCATTCATTGAACTGCGCCTTAACATGTGTAGGCTATCGTGGTGTAGCCCTTCGTGTTCCGGCACACGACCGCTTGGCCTAGTGGCTGATGACCCCGTGGCTGGCATACAGGTATTATAGCGCGCGAGTTTTCTGTCAAAGCAGCTGTTCCTCACTTAGGTAAGGAGTTAGGTCTTATACGTCTCATAAAAATACTTTAAACAAAAACCTAAAAATGAGTGCTGGTAAATTCGAGCCCAACTATTAAGTAATTTAGGTATCCATCATTTGTCTTTGTGTTCAACATAGGCCACCTCTCATGGGAGATGATGGGAGTGAGGTGCGAGGGATTGAGCTACGCTGCTTACCCTGTGCGAGGGATTAAAGGTTATTCGCTAATCCCTTTTGCTCTCGCTTGATTGTATTGTTTTAGTTAATTTTAGTTTTGGACACTTAGAGACCTTATACACCTCTAAGATTTTATTATGTTTTAAATTTATTTTATATGTAGTAATACCTTTATTTTTAATGATTCTGACAGGTAGAGACCTTTACATCTCTATGTCAATTTAAATTTGTAATTTAGTTATTTATAGGTAGGCATACTTCTTACGAATTATGTTGTGATTATGTGGCGCTATGCCGTCTTTAATGTAACATACAAGCACAAATGTTGTATCTCACTGAATTAATTTAGTTTATATATATTAATACAGCCCGGCAACCGGTGGCGTCGTGGATCGGGTCGCCACTTTCCCGAATGAAGGTTGAGGGAGACGATGGCTGAGATACGCGTCATACTCGTGAACGGGTGCTGTTTGTGGAGACCGGTCTGTTTAAGTTTACACGGGCTTCATTTTACCTATGTAACTTTACTTTTGAGTGGCATTAACGTGAGGCACTTCATTCGGTTCTTGTCTGTTTGTCTGATTTAATATCTTGTCTTTTTATTAATTATATAACAATTCAAGTCTTGGAGACCCTTTACATCTCTGGATAATTTGATGATCTTTTTTATTATTATATACATTTTATCTCTGACACCTAGAGACTTTTACATCTCTAAACAATTTTAGTACTTCTGTTATTTGTATAGTTTTTATTAGTTTTTTTTCTTCTTGTGTAATTTAACATTTATATTTATGTAATTGTTTTTTGTAATTTTGGATTAATTTTATTGTTTGTAAAAATTGACATGTAAAAGTGCCCCTGTGGCCTATTTGCTGAATAAATGTTTGATGTTTGTTTGATGTTTGAATTTTCAGGCAGATTGTTAAAAATATTTCTTAATTGTATGTATTTGATTGAAAAGTTTAAAGTATTATAAATACTATTGAAAACGGGGTATTATATTTAAAAATATATCCCGTGGGTACGTACTGGAAAAGAAACACATTTTTTTCTATCTAGATACAACTCATAAACTGAAATAGATGTCATATTTTAAAGAAAAAGTGACGAAGCCCTCCAGTGATGAAGGCCGGATTCGAACCGGCGTCTTAGCAATCCGGGCTAACGCCTTGAACCCCTAGGCCACCCCAGCATGGCGGAACCGGTCCCAATTTCTCGACTATATGCCATCTCAACTAGCCGACTAGACGTCTTTGACCAACTCTTAACCTCTAGATATACTATCGAGTGTCCAATTCGTTCTGATTTTAGCTCATATGATGCCCATAGCCCAAAAATGCATGATGGCCTTATTGGCTTCGCTTTGCACGTTGGTATTAGTTTACAAATACGTCGTCCCGCTGCTATCCTGTCCCTCACACCACAATGCATCGCCCCTAGTGCCTTAGGAAAGCTTCTTGTTACTCAGATATTGTGTGTGCGGCGTGGAGATCGTTTCGTTTCACGCTGACAGTACGACAGCCTCTTATTAATGCAAAATCGTGTAGAAACTTAACGGGCCTTCTTGTCGGCTTTTTGCGCTATCATTTTTGGCGAGTTAGGATGTATTTTTGGGAAATGTTATTTTTATTTATTTAACATTTGTTACGCTTTCAATGAAAATTTTTTTCACTATCACTGTCACTTTCAATAAGGCCTGAACATAAACATTTTATCTTTTATATGTTTACAAATTACCTTGAGACAAAATAAAACTATAAAGATAAATAGATACTAACATTTTCTAAGTTCAGTGTCAATTAGGAATTATTTAAAATTATGTTTCATGGCTCAACTAAGAATGTCGTTAGGTTATTTTATATTCACAAGTTAAAAAAAATGAACAGTCGGCATCAGATATATTGGATACCTCACAAATATCTGAACAGCGCGTGTTCAGAATTCAGATATTGTTGAGCGCCTCGGCCGCTCCGATTTATCTGTGACCACTCTAACTATTCAAGTACCTACTCCGTCATGTCGCATAACTAATTACTAAACACAAACACAACATTTAATCATCGATCATAGATACCGTTATAGGCTTTGATTTAATTATTATGCCACAAAATTGCCACGTTCCCATTAAAGCATGAGCATATGGCAACAGTGTTATGAAACATAACTCGACACTTGAAACTCGCCATATTTGCACAATTATTGGACCGATATGTGTGAGCCATAAGCACGTGTTTGGGTTTTTTTTTATACACGTCGGTGACAAACAAGCATGACGGCCCGCCTGATGGTAAGCAGTCACCGTAGCCTATTACCTATATGGATGCCTGCAACAACAGAGAAATTGCATTATAAAAACTAGTAGTATGAGTATCAGTTGAAGTTCAAAGGAATTTTAAAAACTTGGCTGTGTATAAAAATGTTACGTAATGTTAAGTCGTATTTATTTGTCGATCTATGAGGTATTTTCCAGACAAGAACATATTTATTATACTTTCTCTGGACATCTTCTGCCCTGTTGCCAATTCTTCTTGGGTGACACTGTACATAAGTAGAATCGATTAGGTACTAGTTGCTACCCAGTTTATATTAATGTAAGTTATACTATTTTTTATTTCACTCTCACAGTCAAGTTGAGTCCTAAAGTTCCTTCCATATTTTTAAATCCAACAATCCGTTTTGGCTGCAATAAGCGTCCCAGCAAACAAATAAACATGCCTCAATAACAAACAAGTAAGTACTTTCCTTCTGGCTGGAGCATTCCAGTAAAATTATTCCTAGTTATGTCGATGAAGTAACAATTTCGAATATGACCAAACAAGTTGTAAAACAGCACCACAATCTAATAAGGATTTAAACTCAGAAGGAAGTTAAATATCGTTAGCATAAGATATCGTGCAATTATTCCTTTTATGTTAGCGCACGTAACTTTTTTTTATTAAAATGTTTTGAATTCAGAAAACCTGACATAACGATATATACTTTTTAGGAATATTGCTAATTAGTAAACATTGTGCATGTGAATTGTGGCGTAGGTTGAAAAAAGGCATAACTTACAAAACACTTACTTATTTGCAATAGAAAAGGTGCAAAGAAGAGCTTGCCATGCAATCACGTTAACAATTGCCAATACATTCAGGTACGAGTATAATTGAAAGATTATAATTTTGAATAAAAGCTATTTTTTGGCTCGTGGCACTAGGTACAACTAGACTCTTTACCTACTCGGCTGTTTTATTATTAAGGGATACTAACTCAGATAGGTAAATATCATTAATATTCATTGTTTGACTCCATATTACACGAGGGCGACTTCCCTATGGGTATAGGGATTTATTTTTTTGTTATAATTGTAAATAGGGGAGTAACAGATTTAACCTTTAAATTATATTATGAGGGATTAGAAAAATGTTTCATTAACCCGTTCGACAATTATAAAATATTTTAAACGCCACTGGATATAAATGAAACTTTATCTAAATTGTATTTTAATTACAAAATACTGTAAGGAATTCTAAAAGCAGAAAGTCTTTAAGAATAAGATATAAATATAAGAAAGTAGGTCTGTGTAAATTCAAATTGACCTAGATGAAATTATACTGATAAAAAATATTCAAAATACCATCGAGAAAGGTTCAATATTACGCAAAAGGAGCGAAAGTGCGGACAGGTTGGACCACTCTATAAAGAGCAATAAATGCTCCCACTATCGACATTGTTGAAACTATTGCAATCTTAATAATACTTATAATAAAATATATAACGTCACATTAACCAAGCAAGTACGTACCTCAACGTACCAGACAAATCAAAATGAATGGTTCACGTTCTACAATTAACTAGTACGATCAGTTTTATAATTCTACGACAATGCGATAGAATAAGGAACTGTAATAATGACGTTTAGAGATAGGAGTTGATTCGTGACTATAACAGTCTAGTAATTGTAATGGATTCAAGAGATAAATTACATGGACCCCCATGGGCATCATATAAAATAATCATGAATTCTTAAGTACGCACGGTACATACATTATTCGAGATTAGCCGATGTTTTTTTTTGAAGCATTGACGAATCTTAGACCACAAGGTTAACCGACAAATTATTCAATCATCAACTATGAATCAGTAGAAATATTTACCTCTAGGTATTAATTAGGTATTGATATTCCATCAAATCCTTACCCACAATCATGAGTTAACATAAGCACAATCTCAATACGACGCGATACATTTACATGTAATGAATGGTCACAAGGTACTCGTATGACACGTCGCGTCGCCTATGTGGTCCGTCGGCGTAATATAATCCAGCTAAGAACTAGTTTCCAAGAGCTCTCTGTAAGCTAATCTAAGACCTACACGAACGTTGTAATCTTGTTCCAGTTCTTAGTATTGTTCTAATCTGCCAAAAGGACCTCTAACGAAGAACTAATGAATCTTTAAAAATGTGATGTTGTCAAATCAATATGAAATATACATACATATATGAAATCAAGATCGGATTTTTAAGTTCGTTGCCACTCTATGGTAAAAAATAGTTTGATAGATTAGTAGAAAGTTCATATCAGGTCTTGTAAATGGATCTACGGCTTAATGAGATAAATTCATTGAAGTCCTCCGATAATAACATTATATCATTGATTTCATGAACCCTGGAACATTTTGATACTGAGTTATGCATAACTACTTCTATCCTGTAGCCTCCCACAAATTAGAAATTGCCACGACAATCGCAAATTTGATTAGTCAAAATGGATTGGAAGACCTTTTTATAGGCCTTAGGGTGGCTAGAGACCATAGGTGTAACATTCATCATGTGGTTATGTGTTATACCAGCACGCTACAGTATGCAAAACACATTCACTCTACAATAACATGTGGCCCACCGTATTTTTCACACATGTTACACAGTCTAGCATCACCAATCAATTATACACGGTAGTTCCAGTAAATCGAAATGATTTAACTTTCGTAAACTTGCCAACCAATTACACCTGAAGATGAAATTTCAACCTTAGCTAGTTACATACAAAGTTCTGCCTCGTGTACAAGATGTGCGACGGATAGGAGATTGTTTTAGTTACTTCTTTAAATATTATTAGAAAATAAGACGAATGGATGCTCTTCTAATTACCAGCCATTGCGCAACAGAATCACTTGGTGCCTATATTCATTTGTCTTTTTTTAGTTTTATTTGGATCAATCCATTTCGTTTGCCAACGAGAAAGTGGCGCAGCTAAAAAAAATTGCAATTTCATTAAATATATGAACGTTGATATATGTACAGTATTATAAATCTGTTTAATTTTCCTACATGGAATTTCATTATTGTGATGTTGCGAATTTTACAGTAAGCTCATAGGCATGGCCCTAAAACTACCCTTTAATTTAATAATGCAAGTCTTAAATCATGCAACACACTTCATTTGTTGATTTGTTATTAAATCTATACTGCATTTTTAGTTAGTTTTAATGTTATTTATTATTTATATCACCATTTTTTTTATTTATAAAAGTTATATTTTTTACTTTTTGCTTGTCGTTCCATTTTAAAATCTACCATTCAGGCAGGAATTAAAGATTACAAAAATGCCACTGTTGGATTAAAAATCACTCGAAACAAAAGCTTAAAACTCATACAAAAGCATTGTCTCTTAAGGGGCTACCTGAGGTTTTCATCGATTTTTGACAAGTTTTGAATCGTATCTCCTACTTTTGCACTACATATAGAATTATAAGACAAGCGGCTCAAGCTCTTCAATCTTTTATCTCCATTTTTGTCTACCGGATTGTGAAAAAAATTAATACTTATTTATTTATGATTGTTTTAAACATTGCCTAAAAAAACACTTTTTTCGTATCTCGATTGCTGTGAAAGATCTTACTTATACGAAATCTACATATTTGGGTTCGTCTTAGACATCTCTAAAAATTTGTCTAAGGTTTTAATTTTAAACTAATTAACACAAAAGTTATGGCCAGAAAACCAGTTTTTTGGCCTAAAATTGTTCAACTTTGATGCCAAATATTTCGAAAACACTGAAGTAAATATGGGATACTATATTGCTAAAATCCGTTGCTGTTAATATAATATGCTACAAAAAACATTAGAAAACTAAGGGATTCAAATCGAAGGTCATTGGGGCATGGGATCCCCTTAAAAAATGAAGTGGAAAATGCCTCAAAATACTATTTCGGTAGAAAAGCGCTGTAAAAATTAAAAGCTTTCATTCTGTCATTAGGGACTAAACTATATTCCGAATAATTTTAATTATCGGTTGCTAATGCAAATCATGCCTCCATCATCATGTTGTATAGGCATTTATTTTGAATTTTGCTTAAACCTTCAACATAATCTTGTGATGTTTTATTTCGATAAAAGCTATTGTATTATTGTAAGTTCTTCAGCTTGGCTTTCTTGAAGACCAGGGCCCTATGGACACATAGTATTTCATTTTGAAAATTACGTAAGTACCTACTAATTATTCCATTTATTTTTGTTATAAATGAATCAGTATTTAGTTTAGACATAGACTAAAGCTATTATCACTCCAATAGTCCAATGGGATAAGAATCTGACGCGTAGTCTGTTGACATATCAGTAGGTAATCATTGATAGATGGTTTATTAAAATAGCCTCGAGTTTTCTTATAAATATTCATTCATCTTAATACTGTGTGAAGAGCGTATGGAGCGGTAGTCTTTAGGGAGAGCATTTTAAGAAAAAACCCTTAATAGGGACCCCAAAGTCACCCCTAATGCACTCTCGCCTTGTTCAGGGTACAGCAGGAATAATCGATGCCACACTCAGTCTATTGTATTGATTGAATGTCCCCTCCAAGGATGTCATTATAAATATATATCACGGGACATCTGTATAGAGATTACTCTCACATTATTGTAGGGAATGAAGGGATATATTAAAATTTACTTAAACGCATGATTTGAGGCCACATCTGTATAAATTTACATTTAATTGATAACGCGGCAAAATAACCCTCTCAATTCGATGCTGGTGGTCGTCGCTTCTTAGTCAACAAACATTGCTAAAGTTTATTAGGTTAGGTACTGTGTTACACAACTTCAACTAGGTATCAAATAAAACGGAATCTGGCTAAATCCCAGCTATTACGCACATAAGGTAAACAGTAATATACCCGCAACAGTGATTCTATCGCAAGCTCATAGTTTTACACCGACATTCAATTACATAGATACCAATATAGTAGACACTGCTCTAATGTAAAGCACTATGCAAATCGCGCTCATTTTACATTGGTCCAATTGCATTAAAGCTAGTGCGGTAATAGTAGGCTAGGTCATAATGACACGTTGTTGATGTGGTTATGATTCTGGCCGACATTAACAAAAAAGAAGAATAACAAAATATTACAAAGCCGACATTACGTGTTTCATCCCAGTAGTCATCTGAATTTAATGAATTGGACAAGCAATAGATGACGTTACATTTTATATTAACGGAGAAAGGGAAGCGATAGAGAACCGCAGTAAAGGCTGTATAGCTGCTAGCAAATCAAAGTGGAACTAATGGCGATATTTCGATACAATGCCTTCGTTAATACTTTCCTCCGTTCTCCGTGGCGGGTAAATACATCACAATTTGCTTTAATATTGTACGGTTCTCCCTATTGGGAGAAAATAGATAAAATATCAATAAATAATTTTTACAAAATGAGATTAGGTATATCTTTATTTCGAAACATACAAATACAAACATGGCAACGTCTGTTTAAGTTTTCTCTACAATTGTATCTGCTGAATATGTAGGTACAGCTTATAATAAATAGCAATAGGTAGTTTATAGTCAAATAGTATCAATACTTTTAAAAGTCAGGATAATTATTTACCTAATCTTAAATGTCTATCCTATCGTTCATGAAAGCGCCGCAAAAATTGCTGATCATTGACAGAATTTATGTCAAAGAAGAATTCCATTCACAGGTATGACATGTAGAAAGAAAGCCAGATAACCAAATCTAATGAGCATGCAATGGCGATCGAATGATAAGTGTAGGTGTGACCTTGGTATTGAAAACGGTCCCAAATGAAAGTGAAACAGATTTCTTTTCTCTTTACTGTGCTTTAGACTGTTACGTCTGACGGTGGTCGGTGACTTAACCGACACCTGGGCATAGCTATCTGATTTAAAGGATTTAAACTATTACGTTTGTTTTAGTTGTTTAGCTTTAACTTCTCAGAACAAGTCTGGAAAATATGCTAGGTAGGTATATATCTGATGGCGAAATAAGGTTCCTCGTAAACATACTATACCCTAATGTATATTTATCATAGCTAATTATTTTTTCAAGGCTAGACGAAGAGTTGGTGACAAAGAACATATCGCAAAAAATATATCTACTAACGATATAAAACTGAAAAATACTTACTTTAAATAGGTGCCTACCTTACCTACCTACTTGCAAACAAAAAAACTACTGTGCTTGAATTGAACACTTGAACAGGTATATTGTTAATAATTGGGTAATGGGTAAGGATGTCCCTTTAACATTGCTGAAATGTTATGCACCGTCATTTAAAAAAAAACTATTCTCATATTATAAATGTTTAAGCATGTTGGACTACGGGTTCTTAATATTAATGTAATGTTATATTCGTTATTCATTTAACTAATTTAATTAATGTTAAGTTATTGTAAAACCATCATCATTATTCCTGTCAGTAACAAGTCACCATTTATTCTAATAACTACGTCAACACTACTATTTGCTATAGCGATGTCCATACTATAGGTACTCATGGGTTACATTGGGCCTTGGTTCATCGGGATGACTGCATTGTTTAGGCACTTGATTAGTATCAAAACTTATACACTACAAATACGGAAAATGCCAGCAAATAGTGATGTTTGAGAACACACCAAGACCAATGGATAGTAAGTTTATCAAAGATTTTCAACACACTAAATAATATAAAATCGTGCAATAATGAGGACGCACAAACAATTCAATTTGATTATCTAGACACACTGATTGATGGAATAACGCTACTACATCTAAAACCTGTGACATCACAATGTAATATGTAGGTATCTACATGCATGTAATAGTACATTGTGATACAAGTGTGCTAAGTTGGTCATTACACACGAGGCGATATTGTGCGCGCGAGCTGTAAGCGAGCGCGCAATAAGAAAGCCTATGTGTGTAATGACCAATGCACACGTGTTTCATACGACGTTTTTCAACACACTTGCGAGGAAAAAAAACTTCATATTAATCAAATTTTAATTGTTAAAACAGTTAGTATGCAGTCTTGCATCTGTCATACTGCCGGCCGCCCCTCGCCCCGGCCGCGGGCGGGCCGGCCGGGCCGCGGCAGGCGGTCGGGGGGCGCCGGCGTCCGCCAGTCCGCGTGGTAAAATCTACTCGACCAATTAAGGAAGGCCCCGTTTCCATGCATATTATTAGCAATCAGTTATCTTCTTAACTCCGTCGGATAAAATAATGAAAAAGCACGAGTGTTATAATATACTGAAAAGCACGCGTGTTTAATACCTAGGTTTATGAGCCAAAAATCAGTGGAATAAAAACGTAGTTTTGAGCAAGTGTGTTGAAATAGTTATTTACGATATTACGATACAAGTGCGGAAAAGAAGAAATTCGAAACGAGTGGCGATAAATTAAAACACGACCGCAGGGTGTTTTAAATCGACACGAGTTACGAATTACCTTTTCGCACGTGTATCGTACAACGTTTTACAGTACATATGGCCCTTTAAACTTTCGACATATGCACGAAAAGTGCTCATTCCCGCACTAGTGCGAAAAAGTAGCACCATATGTACTGTAAAATTGTATACATAATAATTTTGTCATATATACTGTCAATAGACAAACAGACCTACATAAAAATATGAACTTTGCTAGAAAATGTTTAACACAAAAAATAGACGACATTTTATCACCATATCTTTGATTAGATCAAATCGAGCAACGAGAAAAAACAAGATACTCCATTACTTAGTCTCAATTGAAGATATCAAGAATGAAGAGTAATGTAGTTAGTAGGTCAAAGGAAAGACGCGGCCGTGATCTTGGGGGTGAATAATAAAAAATAACGAAACCATAAAAGAGGCTTGTAAACAAAGCATCCCGGCCCTTGGTTCACGGCCTTCTTGCCGAAGTCGGTCAGAGAGGCGCTAACCAAGCGGGAAACCAAGAATTGGACCCACCGGAGACCTCAATGTAAACAACCAAGATAAAAAAGCACTTGCCTTTAAACATCGTACGTACAAAACAAACGCACAGTTAATTTGGTAAAGGTAAAGTACTAAAGCGCATTCACAATTAGAGGCTGCATGGTTAATTTTAAAACAAATCAAACCTCACCCTGATCTAAATTGAATGAATAAGTGTGAGATTCATTTATCGATTTGTACCAGAAAGGCCAATCATTGTTTTATGTAGAAGTAGTGAAATCACGAAAAAATATAAGAATGTTAATAAGGTTATAAAAAAAGCAAGACATATTAGAGATAGGCATGCAAATATTCAATATCATTAGTACATAACGATAGCCAATCTGTGTTCCAAAACTGACGTCTAAATTCGTCTGCATAGTATTCTATATGCTGAAATCATAGACATATATATTACTTCGTAAAGACCGGCCTTACGAGCACTACGAATGGGGCCGATACATTGGAGTCAAAATCGCATTTAGTTACACCAGCGCGCTCAGTCGTGTGACGAATTGCGCAGTGGAAAGACGTCACCATTGGTGTAAACAAAGTATAAGCTTAAGCATACAATTCCGACTGAACACCGACGCCTTTCCACTGCGCAATTCGCCACACGACTGAGCGCGCTGGTGTAAACTAAATGCAAATTTGACTCCAATGTATCGGCCCCATTCGTAGTGCTCGTAAGGCCGGTCTTTACGAATTAATATATATGTCTATGGCTTAAATCCACCTAAGTACCTACTTCGGGACCTCGACACAATTCTATCAAGTCAAATAATGATACCATTCAAGTTCTTCGAGTAAACAGCTGTCCGTCTGTCCATCGGTCAATATTTGCTCGTCATTCAAACGACAGGAAGGCCATACATACTCAATGAGTTTATAATAAAGCAAAGCACAATAGTCTACGCTAATGGCGACCTAGACTTTGAGAAACTTTGGTCGTGTCTTTATACCTACGAAATTCAAGCCTGGCGTGAAATTGCGATGATATGGGGTTTAATTAAAGTGCTATTCTGCATTTACGTCCTTACCTAATTTATTTAACTTCCTGTACAGATTATTACGTTATGAGGTTTAGACCTGTTGGTCGTTTATTACTTTGATAACATTAAAATCATTTAGACTATAAAATAGTATATCCTTGCAATTATTAATATTTTTATTGGCAACGTAAGTATTAACGTGATTTATTTTATTAACGTAATATAAAAATATTAGAGATTACGTCCAATTTATAAAAATATGATTACTTTAATGACCCACGCTTAAAACATTGTCTAACTCTATGGGCTTACCCATCACGAAGATGGCATAAAGTCAAGGCGTGCCGATAAACATTCGAAGGTTCACACTTACGTGTGTGTCAAGGCACCAAGCACATCACATACATGTAATACGTAGTAATAAAGTTGACATACGTTAGCCAATAGGCATGCTATTTACAAGGCATATAATAAGCACAAGGTTGAAGCCAATATTTGATCTGGTATTGTTGCGCATAATTAGAAGCAAATAGCTATAAGCTTAAACGATTTGTCAAATGTTGCATCAGAAGAACGTTATTGATGTTTTGCAACTTTGATACTTTTAAAGATAAGATTAGACTTATTGAAGTTCGATAACTTGAACACAATAATAGTGAACATTCAGATGAACAATCTCAAAAGATAAATATCAGTAAAAGAGCTAAGCACTTGAGACGAAAAGAAAGTGTCTCGTCGTGTGACATCCTAACACGCTAATCTTAACTAGAGAAACCCACGGTATCCTGCGTGGTACAAATAAAAAGTAGCAGATTCATTTAAATTGTATCGGTAACAATTTCAATGAATATGATGCACGAATAGGTAGGTACATTTAATATTACGGACTTTGCTCTTACCTTCCAATCTTCCACTTTCATGTAAGAGTAGTAGGTAAAGGGCACATTATTGATAGCAACGCGCAAAATAAATATAAAAGAAAATTTAGAAAGAGATTAAAATCAGATGTGACAGATAAACCAAAGCTCGTGATGTTAATCCGATATACTCGTATGTATGATATAACACGCATTTATCGCTGCAGATAATCTACACGTAAAACTAACGGACTGGACATTTCGTGAACACACGACATTATCTCCAAATCAGATGGCTACCAAAAAAACAGCGGGACACTATACGGATGAATAACTAGAAACTTTTGCTCTAATACATATTAACTTGTTTCAACAGTTTATCTTACCGTATCTTTTTCAACACATTAGTGTGAAATTTGAATGCTAGTCATTTGCGCCGTAATTCAACGTCATTACTACGAAGCCAGTAAATTGGACCCTATAGAAAATTAACACTACCAATGAGATATTGGTCATAATGGTCACACACATGCAAGTTACTAAATGAGCCGATGTACCTATAGAATCGTTACTGTCATGGAACTTACCTTTTAATTATTTAGGTCTATAAGTGTCGTGCGTTAATGTTTTATTTATTATTCACTAAATTATGAAATTTACAGACCTTTTTCATTTTCTTTTCATCTATCTTTCTAGTTTTTATTGCAAAAGAAAATGTTTTAACCAGTAACAATCATCCGTTTACGTTTCTTAAAGTCAAATATTATAAACATGTAGAAAAAAAATGTTTTATGTCAAATTTTATATATTTAAGTATCTTTAAACTGGTAACCACGATACAGGCTTTGCCTAGTGTGGAGACCACCGTTAATCTTAGGCTTTAACATTAAGATTTTAAACCTTTACTGTAACAAAATATCCCGTTGTTGTAACGTTAACTGGAAATAAATAATTATTTAAGATTATTATTATTCACGCAGTAAATTAATAAATAATTTATTTATTTATTATTTATTTAATTCACGTCACATTGAATTTAAGTTAAAGTACGAGTAGTAAATCACACAGCATTGAGTTACTTTTTACTATTAATTTACATTGAATATTTCGCGTCCCCTACATAACCTTCACTACTATTTGCTTGCTAAGTAAATTCAATAACTAGGTACAAAGTCACTTCCTAGTTTGTTTTGTCAATTTTATATTTGTTCATGAATATTGACTGTTAAGAACTTTGGTCAATCGCTGAAGGTTAAAACAATCATTTTTTTTGTATAGCTGGTAAAGTTTTTGTCATGAGATGTATACAGTATACACGATACCGTGACGGATGGCCTCCTCTCAGTAGTTTACAATTTCTGTTCATCATCTTATACGTATTTACATACCCATCTTACTGTTTCGGTCATTACTTTTCGATAATTAATGCGCAAATCATCGTACATCAGTGTGTCAATCTTAGTTTTGTGTCATTCATTTGCCATTTTTTTAATCTCGGCGCAAGATGTGATTAAGTAGTCTCACATCTCTAATAAGATATAGTCTGCATCTTCTCAAATGATTTTTTCGCTAAAGACCCTAATCTGTTAAACAAAAGCCTTTATTCCTTTTTTGCGTGCGCGTGCCTATTGTTGGTGAGTGCGTGACCATTGTGTATCAGTGAGTGCCATGCGCTCACCAACAATGGTCACGCGCTCACCAACAATGGACATGCGCACTCAAAAAAGGAACAAAGGCTTCTGTTTAACAGATTAGTGTCTTTGGCGAAAACATGAATTGAGAAGATGCAGACTATATATAGGTACCTAAAATTAATAGCTTCTGCAACGAGACAATGCAGCTATGGCTCGTATTTCAATTTAATTAGCTTTACTTAATATTGTCTTCGGTTACCGCGATAGTTACTCATGAAATAAAACTATGAAATCGGATTATATCAGATTATATAATCCGATTTCATTGTTTTATTTCGTAGCTTTACTTAATACCTACCTAAACATCAAATGATTATATATACATATAATAACCACCTCTGGAGTTGCAGGCGTCCATAGGCTAAGATGACTGCTCACCATCAGGCGGGCCGTATGCTTGTTTGCCACCGACGTGATATATATATATATATATATATATATATATATTTTACATAAATAAAATATATTTAACAGGCTATATATAGAAACTGCACGCGCACGTTTGATACTCTCAGTTAAAAGTTTAAAAGGCCCTGTGCCCCGACGCCCCCGACTGAAGATGTCAAGTCAAAAAACCGGCCAAGTGCGAGTCGGACTCGCGCACCGAGGGTTCCGTACTTTTTAGTATTTGTTGTTATAGCGGCAACAGAAATACATCATGTGTGAAAATTTCAACTGTCTAGCTATCACGGTTCTTGAGATACAGCCTGGTGACAGACAGACAGACGGACAGACCAGAGGAGTCTTAGTAATAGGGTCCCGTTTTTACCCTTTGGGTACGGAACCCTAAAAAGATCTACACATTTTACTCGCTACGGCACGCTTAATACTCGCGCACTAAGAGCCCGGAGTCCTATATTTGGCTTTACCTACCTACCTACTTTTTTACGAAAGAAACAATTTCGATGATTGGAACCATAATTGTTTCATAACGCCTGTGAAAAAACCGCAGAAGACTGAGTAAATTTTTGCTGCCTTCGTAGAGCGCTCGAATAGATAGTATTTTACCACATTTACTAACAAACAAAGTAGGTAGAGTTACGAAACGTGGTGGTATACTATCTAAATTATATACCTCATATCTAAGTAGCAATCTGATTCAATTGAAAATTGCAAAAAGTCGAGGTCTGTGGAATCAAACAAAGTTCATTGACAATGCGCTTCGAGTCATTTCACTCCAAATACTTACAAATAAAAGATCAATACCATATTATTACTATGGCAGTTGTAGAGAGCGAATTTTGTACTGGTGTAAAAAATAATAAACTTGGCTGCGTTTATTTTGTGGACACAAAGCGCTCAATAGTCTTTTTTGGTCCAGTTTTTGCACATCTGTCCGGTCGGAAATAGATTGTATGTATGGGACTTTCCTTTGATGCAAAAAGTTGAGGTCGAATGTCAGGTTTGCGGTTTTAATGAATTTGTGTGACAATTTTTAGCCAAAACATAGTAAAACTGAGTTTTTACGACACTTTTATTCGGTCACGGTTACTTTTTATTGAGAGATTTAATTAATCTTAAAACAAGTTTCAAGCATCTCAATAAATATTGAATTGAACATTTGTCAGAAAAACAAAAAACCGGCCAAGTGCGAGTCGGATTCGCGCACGAAGGGTTCCGTACCATTATCTATAAAAACGGCAAATAAATCACGTTTGTTGTATTGTATGGGAGCCCCCCTTAAATATTTAATTTATTCTGTTTTTAGTATTTGTTGTTATAGCGGCAACAGAAATACATTATCTGTGAAAATTTCAACTGTGACAGTGGTGACAGACGGACAGACAGACAGAGAGACAGACAGACAGCTAATTCTAAGTAATAGGGTCCCGTTTTCACCCTTTGGGTACGGAACCCTAAAAAATGTGGCTTTCCATAGAAAAGGGTCCTTGTGCTCTATGTGCATCCCTGCCTAAGTGACAGTTTATTAGATCTAATTGATCTAAAGATGAAGCTGGAAGCTGGCGCGGATAAAAAAAAGGAAGTAATTAGGAATGACAATTTTGACAGTTCTCTCGAGATTTGTCTCGTGCCAGCTCTTTTATTTTATTTTATAAATCTATACAAACATTACATTTTATTTGTTAAAGCAAACTAACCCTTGATGTTTGTTTTAGTAATTTTTATATGTATCGGGATAAAGTAGATCTATAATATGATATAATATCTGTAAGTATGTAGGACCTCTCCTCTAGTGAATATTCCTCACAGCTCTCTACTTCTCTGTCACCTTGGTAAAGTAAAGACATGGCAATGAAGGTTCTTGGCGATTATTAAAACAAAAACAGCCACCGTTTGCTTACTGACCGACATATTTTTTTTCTATTTAGAATATTTGGAATAATGACTGAACAAGGTAGAGAGTAGAGACAGGTTAAATAAAGACAACAAGATTTAATTTACTATTCTAATACTTACCAGTTCAACCTACATGAAAAAAGAGATCTAAATTAGAAAAACTTCTCGATCTATAAACGACAGCGCAGCGGTGGGGTGGATACCTGTAAAAATTACATTGGCATACCATGCAATCCATCAACAATCCATGCATAGGGTAGTAAGGTAAGGGGGTGTCCCTTACCTAGATGTTTTTTTTTAGTTAGGCAAGATACTTACTGAAACTTTTGACAGCACGATAGCTTAGCAGCCACCCTTTAAGAACTGTTCAAGGGATAGAGTCCAGTTCAATCCCTTTAAGAAACAATAAAATGCCCAGTCACTGACACTGAACACAGCACTGAAAATCAAGTTAGCACTTCACGTCCTCACGGGTAACCAAACCCGTTCCGGAGTGCACCAAATTCCGGTTTTAGGAGATGTCACTCGGAATACTCCGGGAATAGCAGACAGTTTCGATTCAACGAGAGTTTAGTTGAAAGGAAAGTCTTTATGAAAGTTTCGTGTAAACTTTTTTCGCGATGTCGGGGCGTCGCGGCGGCGGGCGACGAGAGCGTCGCGGTCGGCGGCCCGATGCGGACTGGCGCGTGACGTTGTTTTAACAAGTGTGCAATCGAAGCCTTCTCATCGCGACGAACAGCAATGTGTGAGTGCTGGACTTGCAGATTCCTCTACCATAACACCGTTGCATTGCGGCACAAGTTTAACTTCAGCATCCATCGCTTGCTTGCAGCGAATTTTGCGCGAGTATCATGTGATGGCAGCGTAATGGATAGCACGAAGAATCGGGTAATATTCACGACACACGTGAAAAGTATGTCCGGGAGAGGCATCAGGTTCTGGAGGTTTTCTTCATTTATTGTTATGAGCCAGCGGGTGCATAGTGTTATGAAATTGCCTTTTTGTTCGTATCGTCTGGGTCCCTAAGAGGAGCTATTTTGAAGACATGTTATGAGGAATGGAATGAGAAGCACTGAACTGGTTATGTTTATTTTATTAGGTAGTGTCTTGCTGCAATAAAATTTTATGAAAATAGTTCGGTTTATTCGTACGTTGTGCAAACATAATAACCCCTTACGTACACCTTACCTACTAAATAGGACGAAAGTTAATGGAAATGCACTTAATCTTCACCTTCATTAAATTGAGATAGAAACGACTACAAACAGAAGATTTTATTGAGTGGAAGTGGAAGACAATAAAGTCCCTACATTAGGTACCTACTTATATTAGGTACATGATTCTATTAGAGTTACATGATTCGGTCTCACCTCATATATTGAAAACTGACACTAACTACAGGAAGGCTGTTGGAAAGAAGAAGTATAATGCTATTTGGAAATGTTGTCAACCTATATATAGGTATATATATGCCTAGCCCTACTGAAGAGATTTGGAAACAATAATCGGAGTTGGGCTATCGAGAGATTTGGAACTTCCCAAACGCTGTTGGCAGCGCAGACGGAAAACATGTAAGGGTAGAATGCCCTCGTAATAGTGGCTCAAACTATTACTGCTATAAAAAATATTTCTCAATTGTGTTATTTGCCATCGCCGACCCATTTTATAAATTCACCTTGATAAACGTTGGCAGGTACGGTCGCCACAGTGATTAACATTTTTGAAAGTTCTGCGTTTTATCGTCAATATCTACAAGATAAACAGTTGCTACCTCCGAAGCCTCTGCCTGGTACTACCGAACCATTGCCACACGTTTTAATCGGCGACGAAGGTTTTGCACTGCAAACATTCTTAATGCGACCATTTCCTGGAGCTACTACTATACATGACCAAAAAAAGCGAAGATATAATTACAGGCTCTGTCGTGCACGCTGTGTCGTCGAAAACACATTCGGAATTTTAGCAGAAAAATGGCGAATTTTCCATAGACCTATGGAATGCCATATAGAAAAGGCCATTCACGTTACAAAGGCTGCATGCTGTTTGCACAATTATGTCAGAATTAAACACGGCAATATGATGCATTTGCTCCCGAATGAACCGACTTCAAGTCAAAACTTGCTTGAAAATGTACAAGCATCGGGTGAAAACTTGGTAGGCGGTGCATTAATGCCCTTGCGTCGAACAAGAACATGAAAATGCTCATCAGAAACCTAGGCAGCGTGTGATTTTGCAGATTAAGTACAAAGGAGAACACTAACTACTAAGTAAAGAACACAATCATGATCTCCAAAAAGATCAACTATTAGGACAGTCATGTGTAAACACGTAAACATGGAAGGGATTCCCGTGCCTAAATAATACTAGGTCAAGAAATCAAAGAAGCTAAATATTTGAAAAGCAGCAAAGGATATATAGTTCCATCTGGTCTCCCGGCATGGCATCCAAAACGCTGTAAAAAAATATTGAAAATGCACTTCGTCTAAGTAATCTGCTTCCAAGTCTTCGAACCTAACAATGTATAGAAATGAAGTTGATAGAGTTTCAGAGATCTTGGATCAATTTTACACCTATTTCATATGCAGCAAGCAGATTTTGGTTTTCGTTGTACAAAAAAATATTTTAGTTAGCGTATAAACTCCTTCACAGACGTGTTAGTTATTAATACTTAATTCATGTCATTGGTCTCGTTTACATACGTCATTGCTTCAGTTTACCCTCCTAACCTCCAGATTAGATCGGCATGAATAGCAATAGTGAATTTATTGGTTAGGCCGTTAGGCCACAATAGCCTTCGTTGAGTAACCTCATAATCGCAGTAATATAATAGTTTTCCTTACCCGGCGACACGAGGCGTGTCAAGCGATGTTCTGCAAATCATTGGTTGGGAAATGGCGGACTATTCTCACGGTAAATCATAATAATATTTGGCCGTTTTAGTTGAACTATAGTTTGTTTAAAACTGATTCAGAACAAGCAACGCCTCTTAATTTGTTTAAATAGTTCAAGGATCTGGCATTTCACTATGGTTTAGTTGTGAAGTGAAGTTCATTTTCTACCAGTATCTGGAGGCATGGCAGTGCCCCCGCCAAGACAAGCAAAGTGGAGCGCAAGGGCACTACCTAGCTACCTACCTTTTCTCGAAGCGCTTCGTCGTTTTTTTGAACCTTTATATCTTGAGTTTGGATTATACCAGATAAACAAAAATCTCGGGATATGATGTCAATAGTGGACAAAAGCATAAAAAATTTCAATTGCATAGCATAGGTCTTATTATACTTTAGATTTTATTTATATCTAAAAAAAAACGATTTCGTCACTGACTCACTCACTCACTGATGATTGATGATCATTAAAACTCTTAGGGTACTTCCTGAAGTAGTAGGAATCTGAAATTTGGTATGTAAGATAGTATTAGTACCTACACAAACAACAAAATAAATCATGAACTTGAATTTTTAAGCCCCTAAGGGGGTGCAAAGGGGGGTGGAATTTTGCATGTGGAGTCAATAACCGCTGAACCGATTTAGTTGAAATTTGGTATGTAGATAGTTTTTGTTATGGGGAAGGTTGTGAACCTTAATATGCAGATGTCGCTAGTGACGTCGTCACAGTTGCAATGACTATCGCGTTGATTGACGGATGGTCAGCTGGCGCAATTGGTATCGCATTGGACCGGCAATCTAAGGATGTGGGTTTGAGTCCCACGTTGGCCAGAGTTGATGATCATCGTTGATTTTTTCATAGTGATTGACATCTGTATATACAATTTATAGAAGGATATAGAATAGTTTTCAACCCCAAAATCATCCCGTAAGGGTGAAAAGGGTATGGAACAGGGCGTTAGGGGGGAAAAGGGGGTTGAAGTTTGTATGGGGAATCAGTAAAGAGCAGATTGTATAAAAGATGCCCCCCGATAATATAAGTATAACAAGTAGGATGTAGTAGTTGAATCCGTAGTGGCGGCTCAAACGATCGGAATGCTTCTGCTATTTTTGGACGGATGTGTACACTTTAATAATTGGCCGTGAGATGAAAGATTTACAAGACCGGATCTTCTATTTTATTTTATTTAGTAAGTGATCATTCTTATTCCCTTACGATCTACCAAAATAGCCGCGGAAGTCAAAGATGACTTACAGCAACTTTAAATTTAATTAACATTTGTGAATTGAACACCTAATATTTTTCCCCTCACTAACTCGGAAAGCCGTCTTTTATGTAATTTGACCTTGGATGGAGCGTGTTTAAGTAGCTTGACAGAAACAAAACGTAAAACGCTCATAATAATGGTTCGTTCGATATTAATTATCATTAAATAAATGGTTTGAGAATCTAATAAAAATACCAGATTTAGCTTTATTTAATGATTTTAAGTCATAAACCTTAAAATTCCATAATAAACGTTTGTTTTTTAATAATTATGTTAAATATAATTCTAAACGCACAAGTTAAGTCGATGCAATTTCAAAACGCATCATTGACATTTCATACGTCAGAAATGTCAACATTGTCAACAAAAATTTTACTTAAAAACTTCTCACGTAAAAGTACAGAATTTCCACAGTTTTTTGTTATAGTATCGTAAAAAAATGAGTGATTCCAGTTGATGAAGATGATCTAACGCCTGTGGATGTTGCACTTTCCTCGCTATAGTGAGGGGAAAAGTTTTGTGTTACACACGGGTGCAAATGTATTTTACTTCTCGTGTGTTAAAACACTCGCTACGCCCAGGATTTTATTTTAGAACCTTTCGCTTGCTCGTGTTTCAATTCCACAATCGCGGGTAAAATACAACTTTGCGCCCTTGTATAACAAATAACTATTGTCTAAACTTACCTAAATAAAAACCTGGCCCATCTCAGTAGTGTCATGTCGAAACGTTCCACAATTCGCACGGTCCCTTCTCTAGCTCTCACGATTAACATTTCCACTGATAAGGTGGTATTTAACTCACATAATGGACATAAATAATCGCTAAATGTCCTGTCGTTGCGTTTTATCAAGGTGATTTATAGCAATAGCACTTTATATATACATATAACAGCTCGTCAAGTGTGCAGGTAAACCCTGTAGGAGCATATGTCCAGGTTTGTTAATCGTTACTTATAAAAAATACTACACTAAACTAGTAAATAATTAAATTAAATTTATTATAAAACTTAAAAATAAACTTATTAAAAAAATGCTCTCCAGGTCGCCTTCATGACTTATGGTTGGTGGCTACAAAAAATTACTAATGTTTTTTATTCCATTATTATTGTTTATAATTAAAAAAGTTAATTTTTAATGATTTAATAGTTGGTTAATTTTTTTTTACATAATAATATTATCAATCGTGGCTTATTCTGAATGTGTATCTGCCTTTCATGTCTTGGCGTCAAAAACTAAATGAATTGGCGAACGATATCTGTAATTTTACCGTTTTTTTTTCGTATATAGTACATATATAATAGTAAAGAAAAAAATTGCGTGTAACTCGTGCCGTAGGCGTCGGGCGTCGGGTTTGTATTGACTCTAGTTAACAATTTTGGTTATAGGTACCCCCTTACCGCACGATGTATAAAGTTTTAACTAACAGATTATTTAAGGTTTGTAATGGATGTTGACTATGTTAGCGTCTTTATTCATCTAAGGTGTGCCGCGCCCAGTCAAGATAGCCTTACTAATGTAACACCGATACCATTTGAGTTACGGCCCGCCCGATATTGTAGAGTTTGATAAATAAGCGAAAGCCGGCGTTATTGTTTTGTTTCTGCGTGTATCAACCAGACAACTTCATTTGCGGCCTTCTTAGGATTCAAATAGGTACCAAGCAAGTACCTAAATATACATTCCTTAGTAATGCTTTGCCTGTAATTTTTAACCGACTTCAGTTCCATAGAAGGAGGAGGTTCTGTATTCGGTTTGATGTTTTTTTATGTATGTTCACCGATCACTCCTAAACCCGTGGTCCGATTTTTTTTGTTAGAAAGTAACTACATACCTCCAGGTGGTCCCACATAAATCTGGTGCTATTCTGATAATGGGATCCATGAGGAATGGAGGGAACTCTTGAGGAGGCACTTTAAAGGCACATGTATGGTGATTTGGGTATTTTCTTAAGCAACTCGAACATTTCCTCTTGTTAACCGACTTCAATTTCATATAGAAGGAGGTTCTGTATTCGGTTTGGTGTTTTTTATTTCAAGCTTTACGTTAATTGCATCTGGCTTTACTCGCGTATACAGGGTGGCTAAAAAATAAGCAGCTAGGTAAAAAAATATCTTTATTAAGAACATTGAGTTATATATACATATGGTTACAATATTAGAAAATAAGTTTAAACTATTTTTATAGTTGTTTACCTGTAAGTGATTGTGACACCACTCCCTATATGTTTTGCTTGCACGTTTTTAATGTATCGATGTCAACAATTGTTGGTGAACCTGAATTAAATAACAGAAAAAAAATACCGCAAAACCGGTATATACGTATAACTCGATAGTGGACGACAGCTTCTGCAAACTTAGTCCCCATTTTCCTTTCGGGATCAATGTCCATGTCAATACATGAGAGGAAAATGGGGTCTACGTTTGTATGGAAAAGCAGTTTGCGCGCGGTCATCCACATTCCACTTAAACCCACGTCGCAAACATTTTTTTTTATTTACAGATGATCTCTGTCGGATCGTTTTAGTAAGTAAGTACATATAAATATGTAGATATATCCTATACAGACATATATTAATAGGCCACTTCATTCCAGCGGGCTTAGCACGGTAGCATTTTTATCGCCTGTCACCATGCCTGTCACGTTCTAACAAGTATGTAAGTGCGAAAGTGACAGTGACATAAAAATGCAACCATGCTGACACCGCAGGGATCCAGGGCCACTATTTAACTAACTATATTTTCAAAAAGGAGGAGGTTCTGCATTCTACGAGTACTTATTTAAATTTCGTTAAGTTTATATTTTTATAACTGCGTCGATGGCAAACAAGCATATGGCCCACCTGATGGTAAGCAGTCTCCTTAGCCTATGTACGACTGCAACTCCAGAGGAGTTACATGCTCATTGTCGAATTTGTCGACCCTAACACTCCGCGCCCTCGTTTAGCTCTGGCAACCTTACTCACCAATCCTACACCGTGTCCAATAAGTCCGAATACAGTACAAATATTGAATATATTAAATGTACTAATAGTTACTAGTGTTACTACAATTAAAATTATATTTTATTAATGGCACGACTATACAAAATAATCTAATACGTTCAAGTCTGGAGAACTGGGTGGTCATTCTTGTTTCGGTAAAAAATCACCAAGACCACCAAATACCAAGCTTGAACAAACATCATTTGCTGTGTGTGAAGGAGCTCCGTCTTGTTGGAACACATAATATTCATTCCCAAACATACATTTTAAATTTGGGGCAACAATCTTCTCTAAAACCTCGGTTTTATAGTAAAGTGCGTTAACGGCTAAAACGATTTATACTTTTATAGATACTAAGATTATTATAGTTTAATAGATTTAGACTTTTATACTAAGAGTAGTTTACCCCTCTTACATACCGCACCCCACACCATGACCGATTGTGAGCTCTGGAACCTAGGAACATTTTTCTGGTTGTCCGGAATGTCTTCTATCCGTGGTGCCCCCAATCGGTCATTTAGGGCATTATTAGGCTGTTCTAACACAAACAGTTTCTCGTCAGAAAAAACAAACTCGTCACCTGCCCTGCGTGCCAAAAAGGTAGGTATTATGTTAGATCTTTGCACTCTCTTTTTCTTGGTCGCTTCGAAAATGCACCGGTGTGAAGTTAGCGGCCAAAGTTATCGGCCAACGATAACCCGACCAAATTAAGAAGTCAACATTTTTTACTTGTGCATTTCTATTAAAAAGAGCTTAAGTCGGATATTAAATGGTCAAAAGTGAAGGAAAAAGTGAGGCATCATCCTATTAATAACATATCAGGATACATTTAACCAACTAGGTATCAAAAATGACTTGAACAGATCCCGACATAATGTACTATACAAACCTACTATAAACGCATTTTTAGACACAAAAACGCTTCAAATATATTATTTACAGAAATAAAAAGCTTTTATCAAAGCTTTTAAAACCAATTAACCGCGCTTTTCAGAGTTGTTACACGAAAACTATCCATTGGCCGAGTCAGCGGCCGAAAGCTTCACAAATCACCAATTTTACCCAACTTCTAGAAATAAAGACACTTTCATACTTACTTCAACGTACATAGCTGTCATAAGCTTTCGAAAAAAGCTTTCCGAACCGACTTTCCTCGCTAAATAGAGATATTGCAAAAGAAAAATCGTTAGCGGCGGAACGATTCTGAAAATATTTTTTTAAATGATAATAATTTCTAGATATGGAAAGTAATTATTACATCAATGTAAACTGTAAATCAAGAGCTTTTGTCAAAGCTTTCCAAACCCAATAACCGCGCTTTTCACAGTTGTTTAACGAAAAATATCCACTGGCCTAGTCAGCGGCCGAAAGCTACAGAAATCACCGATTTTACCCAACTTCTAGAAACAAAGACACTTTCAAACTTACTTCATCATACACAGCTGTTATAGGCTTTCCCAAAAAAGCTTTCAGAACCGACTTTCCTCGCTAAATATAGGTATTGTAACTGAAAAATAGTTAGCGGCCGAACGATTCTGAATTTTTTTTTTTTTAATGGTGATACACATCTAGATATGGAAAATAATTATAACATTAAGGATAAATATAAATCAAGAGCTCTTGTCAAAGCTTTCCAAACCCAATAACCGCGCTTTTCACAGTCGTTTAACGAAAAATATCCACTGGCCTAGTCAGCGGCCGAAAGCTACACAAATCACCAATTTTACCCATCTTCTAGAAACAAAGACACTTTCAAACTTACTTCATATTACACAGCTGTTATAGGCTTTCCAAAAAAAGCTTTCAGAACCGACTTTCCTCGCTAAATATAGGTATTGCAACTGAAAAATAGTTAGCGGCCGAACGTTTCTGAAATTTTTTTTATTTAAATGGTGCTACACATCTAGATATGGAAAGTAATTATAACATCAAGGAAAAATATAAATCAAGAGCTTTTGGCAAAGCTTTCCAAACCCACTAACCTCGCTTTTCAGAGTTGTTTTACGAAAAATATCCACTGGCCTAGTCAGCGGCCGAAAGCTACACAAATCACCAATTTTACCCAACTTCTAGAAACAAAGACACTTTCAAACTTACTTCATCGTACACAGCTGTTATAGGCTTTCCAAAAAAAGCTTTCAGAACCGACTTTCCTCGCTAAATATAGGTATTGCAACTGAAAAATAGTTAGCGGCCGAACGATTCTGAAAATATTTTTTTTAAATTGTGATACACATCTAATTATGGAAAGTAATTTTAACATCAAGGATAAATATAAATCAAGAGCTTTTGTCAAAGCTTTCCAAACCCAATAACCGCGGTTTTCACAGTTGTTTTACGAAAAATATCCATTAGCCGAGTCAGCGGCCGAAAGTTACACAAATCACCGATTTTACCCAACTTCTAGAAACAAAGACACTTTCAAACTTACTTCACCGTACAAAGCTGTTTTAGGCTTTCCAAAAAAAGCTTTCAGAACCGACTTTCCTTGCTAAATATAGGTATAGCAACTGAAAAATAGTTAGCGGCCGAACGATTCTGAAAATATTTTTTTTTAATTGTGATACACATCTAATTATGGAAAGTAATTTTAACATCAAGGATAAATATAAATCAAGAGCTTTTGTCAAAGCTTTCCAAACCCAATAAACGCGCATTCCACAGTTGTTTTACGAAAAATATCCATTGGCCGAGTCAGCGGCCGAAAGCTACACAAATCACCGATTTCACCCAACTTCTAGAAACAAAGACACTTTCAAACTTACTTCATCATACACAGCTGTTATAGGCTTTCCCAAAAAAGCTTTCAGAATCGACTTTCCTCGCTAAATATAGGTATTGCAACTGAAAAATAGTTAGCGGCCGAACGATTCTGAATTTTTTTTTTTTAAATTGTGATACACATCTAATTATGGAAAGTAATTATAACATTAAGGATAAATATAAATCAAGAGCTCTTGTCAAAGATTTCCAAACCCAATAACCGCGCTTTTCAGTTGTTTTACGAAAAATATCCATTGGCCGAGTCAGCGGCCGAAAGCTACACAAATCACCGATTTTACCCAACTTCTAGAAACAAAGACACTTTCAAACTTACTTCGTTGTACACAGCTGTTATAGGCTTTCCCAAAAAAGCTTTCAGAACCGACTTTCCTCGCTAAATATAGGTATTGCAACTGAAAAATAGTTAGCGGCCGAACGATTCTGAAAATATTTTTTTTTAAATTGTGATACACATCTAATTATGGAAAGTAATTATAACATCAAGGATAAATATAAATCAAGAGCTTTTGTCAAAGCTTTCCAAACCCAATAAACGCGCTTTCCACAGTTGTTTTACGAAAAATATCCATTGGCCGAGTCAGCGGCCGAAAGCTACACAAATCGACGATTTTACCCAACTTCTAGAAACAAAGACACTTTCAAACTTACTTCATCGTACACAGCTGTTATAGGCTTTCCCAAAAAAGCTTTCAGAACCGACTTTCCTCGCTAAATATAGGTATTGCAACTGAAAAATAGTTAGCGGCCGAACGATTCTAAAAAAAATTTTTTTAAATGGTGATACACATCTAGATATGGAAAGTAATTATAACATTAAAGGATAAATATAAATCAAGAGCTCTTGTCGAAGCTTTCCAAACCCAATAACCACGCTTTTCACAGTTGTTTTACGAAAAATATCCATTGGCCGAGTCAGCGGCCGAAAGCTACACAAATCACCGATTTTATCAATCTTCTAAAAACAAAGACACTTTCAAACTTACATCATCGTACACAGCTGTTATAGGCTTTCCCAAAAAAGCTTTCAGAACCGACTTTCCTCGCTAAATATAGGTATTGCAACTGAAAAATAGTTAGCGGCCGAACGATTCTGAAAATATTTTTATTTTAATTGTGATACACATCTAATTATGGAAAGTAATTTTAACATTAAGGAAAAATATAAATCAAGAGCTTTTGTCAAAGCTTTCCAAACCCAATAACCGCGCTTTTCACAGTTGTTTAACGAAAAATATCCATTGGCCTAGTCAGCGGCCGAAAGCTACACAAATCACCGATTTTACCCAACTTCTAGAAACAAAGACACTTTCAAACTTACTTCATCGTACACAGCTGTTATAGGCTTTCCCAAAAAAGCTTTCAGAACCGACTTTCCTCGCTAAATATAGGTATTGCAACTGAAAAATAGTTAGCGGCCGAACGATTCTGAAAATATTTTTTTTAAATTGTGATACACATCTAATTATGGAAAGTAATTTTAACATCAAGGATAAATATAAATCAAGAGCTTTTGTCAAAGCTTTCCAAACCCAATAAACGCGCTTTCCACAGTTGTTTTACGAAAAATATCCATTGGCCGAGTCAGCGGTCGAAAGCTACACAAATCACCGATTTTACCCAACTTCTAGAAACAAAGACACTTTCAAACTTACTTCGTCATACACAGCTGTTATAGGCTTTCCCAAAAAAGCTTTCAGAACCGACTTTCCTCGCTAAATATAGGTATTTCAACTGAAAATAATTAGCGGCCGAACGATTCTGTTTTTTTTTTTAAATGGTGATACACATCTAGATATGGAAAGTAATTATAACATTAAAGGATAAATATAAATCAAGAGCTCTTGTCGAAGCTTTCCAAACCCAATAACCGCGCTTTTCAGAGTTGTTTTACGAAAAATATCCATTGGCCGAGTCAGCGGCCGAAAGCTACACAAATCACCAATTTTACCCATCTTCTAGAAACAAAGACACTTTCAAACTTACTTCATCTTACACAGCTGTTATAGGCTTTCCAAAAAAAGCTTTCAGAACCGACTTTCCTCGCTAAATATAGGTATTGCAACTGAAAAATAGTTAGCGGCCGAACGTTTCTGAAAAAAATTTTTTTTAAATGGTGCTACACATCTAGATATGGAAAGTAATTATAACATCACGGAAAAATATAAATCAAGAGCTTTTGGCAAAGCTTTCCAAACCCACTAACCGCGCTTTTCAGAGTTGTTTTACGAAAAATATCCACTGGCCTAGTCAGCGGCCGAAAGCTACACAAATCACCGATTTTACCCAACTTCTAGAAACAAAGACACTTTCAAACTTACTTCATCATACACAGCTGTTATAGGCTTTCCCAAAAAAGCTTTCAGAACCGACTTTCCTCGCTAAATATAGGTATTGCAACTGAAAAATAGTTAGCGGCCGAACGATTCTAAAAAAAAATTTTTTAAATGGTGATACACATCTATATATGGAAAGTAATTATAACATTAAAGGATAAATATAAATCAAGAGCTCTTGTCGAAGCTTTCCAAACCCAATAACCGCGCTTTTCACAGTTGTTTTACGAAAAATATCCATTGGCCGAGTCAGCGGCCGAAAGCTACACAAATCACCGATTTTACCCAACTTCTAGAAACAAAGACACTTTCAAACTTACTTCATCATACACAGCTGTTATAGGCTTTCCAAAAAAAGCTTTCAGAACCGACTTTCCTCGCTAAATATAGGTATTGCAACTGAAAATAATTAGCGGCCGAACGATTCTGATTTTTTATTATTAAATGGTGATACACATATAGATATGGAAAGTAATTATAACATTAAAGGATAAATATAAATCAAGAGCTCTTGTCGAAGCTTTCCAAACCCAATAACCGCGCTTTTCAGAGTTGTTTTACGAAAAATATCCATTGGCCGAGTCAGCGGCCGAAAGCTACACAAATCACCAATTTTACCCATCTTCTAGAAACAAAGACACTTTCAAACTTACTTCATCTTACACAGCTGTTATAGGCTTTCCAAAAAAAGCTTTCAGAACCGACTTTCCTCGCTAAATATAGGTATTGCAACTGAAAAATAGTTAGCGGCCGAACGTTTCTGAAAAAATTTTTTTTTTAAATGGTGCTACACATCTAGATATGGAAAGTAATTATAACATTAAAGGATAAATATAAATCAAGAGCTCTTGTCGAAGCTTTCCAAACCCAATAACCGCGCTTTTCACAGTTGTTTTACGAAAAATATCCATTGGCCGAGTCAGCGGCCGAAAGCTACACAAATCACCGATTTTACCCAACTTCTAGAAACAAAGACACTTTCAAACTTACTTCATCATACACAGCTGTTATAGGCTTTCCCAAAAAAGCTTTCAGAACCGACTTTCCTCGCTAAATATAGGTATTGCAACTGAAAAATAGTTCACGGCCGAACGTTTCTGAAAAAAATTTTTTTTAAATGGTGCTACACATCTAGATATGGAAAGTAATTATAACATTAAGGATAAATATAAATCAAGAGCTCTTGTCAAAGATTTCCAAACCCAATAACCGCGCTTTTCACAGTTGTTTTACGAAAAATATCCATTGGCCGAGTCAGCGGCCGAAAGCTACACAAATCACCGATTTTACCCAACTTCTAGAAACAAAGACACTTTCAAACTTACTTCATCGTACACAGCTGTTATAGGCTTTCCCAAAAAAGCTTTCAGAACCGACTTTCCTCGCTAAATATAGGTATTGCAACTGAAAAATAGTTAGCGGCCGAACGATTCTGAAAATATTTTTTTTAAATTGTGATACACATCTAATTATGGAAAGTAATTTTAACATCAAGGATAAATATAAATCAAGAGCTTTTGTCAAAGCTTTCCAAACCCAATAAACGCGCTTTCCACAGTTGTTTTACGAAAAATATCCATTGGCCGAGTCAGCGGTCGAAAGCTACACAAATCACCGATTTTACCCAACTTCTAGAAACAAAGACACTTTCAAACTTACTTCGTCATACACAGCTGTTATAGGCTTTCCCAAAAAAGCTTTCAGAACCGACTTTCCTCGCTAAATATAGGTATTTCAACTGAAAATAATTAGCGGCCGAACGATTCTGTTTTTTTTTTTTAAATGGTGATACACATCTAGATATGGAAAGTAATTATAACATTAAAGGATAAATATAAATCAAGAGCTCTTGTCGAAGCTTTCCAAACCCAATAACCGCGCTTTTCAGAGTTGTTTAACGAAAAATATCCATTGGCCTAGTCAGCGGCCGAAAGCTACACAAATCACCGATTTTACCCAACTTCTAGAAACAAAGACACTTTCAAACTTACTTCATCGTACACAGCTGTTATAGGCTTTCCCAAAAAAGCTTTCAGAACCGACTTTCCTCGCTAAATATAGGTATTGCAACTGAAAAATAGTTAGCGGCCGAACGATTCTGAAAATATTTTTTTTAAATTGTGATACACATCTAATTATGGAAAGTAATTTTAACATTAAGGAAAAATATAAATCAAGAGCTTTTGTCAAAGCTTTCCAAACCCAATAACCGCGCTTTTCACAGTTGTTTAACGAAAAATATCCATTGGCCTAGTCAGCGGCCGAAAGCTACACAAATCACCGATTTTACCCAACTTCTAGAAACAAAGACACTTTCAAACTTACTTCATCGTACACAGCTGTTATAGGCTTTCCCAAAAAAGCTTTCAGAACCGACTTTCCTCGCTAAATATAGGTATTGCAACTGAAAAATAGTTAGCGGCCGAACGATTCTGAAAATATTTTTTTTAAATTGTGATACACATCTAATTATGGAAAGTAATTTTAACATCAAGGATAAATATAAATCAAGAGCTTTTGTCAAAGCTTTCCAAACCCAATAAACGCGCTTTCCACAGTTGTTTTACGAAAAATATCCATTGGCCGAGTCAGCGGTCGAAAGCTACACAAATCACTGATTTTACCCAACTTCTAGAAACAAAGACACTTTCAAACTTACTTCGTCATACACAGCTGTTATAGGCTTTCCCAAAAAAGCTTTCAGAACCGACTTTCCTCGCTAAATATAGGTATTTCAACTGAAAATAATTAGCGGCCGAACGATTCTGATTTTTTTTTTAAAATGGTGATACACATCTAGATATGGAAAGTAATTATAACATTAAAGGATAAATATAAATCAAGAGCTCTTGTCGAAGCTTTCCAAACCCAATAACCGCGCTTTTCAGAGTTGTTTTACGAAAAATATCCATTGGCCGAGTCAGCGGCCGAAAGCTACACAAATCACCAATTTTACCCATCTTCTAGAAACAAAGACACTTTCAAACTTACTTTATCTTACACAGCTGTTATAGGCTTTCCAAAAAAAGCTTTCAGAACCGACTTTCCTCGCTAAATATAGGTATTGCAACTGAAAAATAGTTAGCGGCCGAACGTTTCTGAAAAAAATTTTTTTTAAATGGTGCTACACATCTAGATATGGAAAGTAATTATAACATCAAGGAAAAATATAAATCAAGAGCTTTTGGCAAAGCTTTCCAAACCCACTAACCGCGCTTTTCAGAGTTGTTTTACGAAAAATATCCACTGGCCTAGTCAGCGGCCGAAAGCTACACAAATCACCGATTTTACCCAACTTCTAGAAACAAAGACACTTTCAAACTTACTTCATCATACACAGCTGTTATAGGCTTTCCCAAAAAAGCTTTCAGAACCGACTTTCCTCGCTAAATATAGGTATTGCAACTGAAAAATAGTTAGCGGCCGAACGATTCTAAAAAAAAATTTTTTAAATGGTGATACACATCTATATATGGAAAGTAATTATAACATTAAAGGATAAATATAAATCAAGAGCTCTTGTCGAAGCTTTCCAAACCCAATAACCGCGCTTTTCAGAGTTGTTTTACGAAAAATATCCATTGGCCGAGTCAGCGGCCGAAAGCTACACAAATCACCAATTTTACCCATCTTCTAGAAACAAAGACACTTTCAAACTTACTTCATCTTACACAGCTGTTATAGGCTTTCCAAAAAAAGCTTTCAGAACCGACTTTCCTCGCTAAATATAGGTATTGCAACTGAAAAATAGTTAGCGGCCGAACGTTTCTGAAAAAAATTTTTTTTTAAATGGTGCTACACATCTAGATATGGAAAGTAATTATAACATTAAAGGATAAATATAAATCAAGAGCTCTTGTCGAAGCTTTCCAAACCCAATAACCGCGCTTTTCACAGTTGTTTTACGAAAAATATCCATTGGCCGAGTCAGCGGCCGAAAGCTACACAAATCACCGATTTTACCCAACTTCTAGAAACAAAGACACTTTCAAACTTACTTCATCATACACAGCTGTTATAGGCTTTCCCAAAAAAGCTTTCAGAACCGACTTTCCTCGCTAAATATAGGTATTGCAACTGAAAAATAGTTCACGGCCGAACGTTTCTGAAAAAAATTTTTTTTAAATGGTGCTACACATCTAGATATGGAAAGTAATTATAACATTAAGGATAAATATAAATCAAGAGCTCTTGTCAAAGATTTCCAAACCCAATAACCGCGCTTTTCACAGTTGTTTTACGAAAAATATCCATTGGCCGAGTCAGCGGCCGAAAGCTACACAAATCACCGATTTTACCCAACTTCTAGAAACAAAGACACTTTCAAACTTACTTCATCGTACACAGCTGTTATAGGCTTTCCCAAAAAAGCTTTCAGAACCGACTTTCCTCGCTAAATATAGGTATTGCAACTGAAAAATAGTTAGCGGCCGAACGATTCTGAAAATATTTTTTTTAAATTGTGATACACATCTAATTATGGAAAGTAATTTTAACATCAAGGATAAATATAAATCAAGAGCTTTTGTCAAAGATTTCCAAACCCAATAACCGCGCTTTTCACAGTTGTTTTACGAAAAATATCCATTGGCCGAGTCAGCGGCCGAAAGCTACACAAATCACCGATTTTACCCAACTTCTAGAAACAAAGACACTTTCAAACTTACTTCATCATACACAGCTGTTATAGGCTTTCCAAAAAAAGCTTTCAGAACCGACTTTCCTCGCTAAATATAGGTATTGCAACTGAAAATAATTAGCGGCCGAACGATTCTGAATTTTTTTTTTAAATGGTGATACACATCTAGATATGGAAAGTAATTATAACATTAAAGGATAAATATAAATCAAGAGCTCTTGTCGAAGCTTTCCAAACCCAATAACCGCGCTTTTCACAGTTGTTTTACGAAAAATATCCATTGGCCGAGTCAGCGGCCGAAAGCTACACAAATCACCAATTTTACCCATCTTCTAGAAACAAAGACACTTTCAAACTTACTTCATCTTACACAGCTGTTATAGGCTTTCCAAAAAAAGCTTTCAGAACCGACTTTCCTCGCTAAATATAGGTATTGCAACTGAAAAATAGTTAGCGGCCGAACGTTTCTGAAAAATTTTTTTTTTTAAATGGTGCTACACATCTAGATATGGAAAGTAATTATAACATTAAAGGATAAATATAAATCAAGAGCTCTTGTCGAAGCTTTCCAAACCCAATAACCGCGCTTTTCACAGTTGTTTTACGAAAAATATCCATTGGCCGAGTCAGCGGCCGAAAGCTACACAAATCACCGATTTTACCCAACTTCTAGAAACAAAGACACTTTCAAACTTACTTCATCATACACAGCTGTTATAGGCTTTCCCAAAAAAGCTTTCAGAACCGACTTTCCTCGCTAAATATAGGTATTGCAACTTAAAAATAGTTCACGGCCGAACGTTTCTGAAAAAAATTTTTTTTAAATGGTGCTACACATCTAGATATGGAAAGTAATTATAACATTAAGGATAAATATAAATCAAGAGCTCTTGTCAAAGATTTCCAAACCCAATAACCGCGCTTTTCACAGTTGTTTTACGAAAAATATCCATTGGCCGAGTCAGCGGCCGAAAGCTACACAAATCACCGATTTTACCCAACTTCTAGAAACAAAGACACTTTCAAACTTACTTCATCATACACAGCTGTTATAGGCTTTCCCAAAAAAGCTTTCAGAACCGACTTTCCTCGCTAAATATAGGTATTGCAACTGAAAAATAGTTAACGGCCGAACGTTTCTGAAAAAAATTTTTTTTAAATGGTGCTACACATCTAGATATGGAAAGTAATTATAACATTAAGGATAAATATAAATCAAGAGCTCTTGTCAAAGATTTCCAAACCCAATAACCGCGCTTTTCACAGTTGTTTTACGAAAAATATCCATTGGCCGAGTCAGCGGCCGAAAGCTACACAAATCACCGATTTTACCCAACTTCTAGAAACAAAGACACTTTCAAACTTACTTCATCATACACAGCTGTTATAGGCTTTCCCAAAAAAGCTTTCAGAACCGACTTTCCTCGCTAAATATAGGTATTGCAACTGAAAAATAGTTAGCGGCCGAACGTTTCTGAAAAAAATTTTTTTTAAATGGTGCTACACATCTAGATATTGAAAGTAATTATAACATTAAGGATAAATATAAATCAAGAGCTCTTGTCAAAGATTTCCAAACCCAATAACCGCGCTTTTCACAGTTGTTTTACGAAAAATATCCATTGGCTAAGTCAGCGGCCGTAAGCTACACAAATCACCGATTTTACCCAACTTCTAGAAACAAAGACACTTTCAAACTTACTTCATCATACACAGCTGTTATAGGCTTTCCCAAAAAAGCTTTCAGAACCGACTTTCCTCGCTAAATATAGGTATTGCAACTGAAAAATAGTTAGCGGCCGAACGTTTCTGAAAAATTTTTTTTTTAAATGGTGCTACACATCTAGATATGGAAAGTAATTATAACATTAAGGATAAATATAAATCAAGAGCTCTTGTCAAAGCTTTCCAAACCCAATAACCGCGCTTTTCACAGTTGTTTTACGAAAAATATCCATTGGCCGAGTCAGCGGCCGAAAGCTACACAAATCACCAATTTTACCCATCTTCTAGAAACAAAGACACTTTCAAACTTACTTCATCTTACACAGCTGTTATAGGCTTTCCAAAAAAAGCTTTCAGAACCGACTTTCCTCGCTAAATATAGGTATTGCAACTGAAAAATAGTTAGCGGCCGAACGTTTCTGAAAAAAAAATTTTTTTAAATGGTGCTACACATCTAGATATGGAAAGTAATTATAACATTAAAGGATAAATATAAATCAAGAGCTCTTGTCGAAGCTTTCCAAACCCAATAACCGCGCTTTTCACAGTTGTTTTACGAAAAATATCCATTGGCCGAGTCAGCGGCCGAAAGCTACACAAATCACCGATTTTACCCAACTTCTAGAAACAAAGACACTTTCAAACTTACTTCATCATACACAGCTGTTATAGGCTTTCCCAAAAAAGCTTTCAGAACCGACTTTCCTCGCTAAATATAGGTATTGCAACTGAAAAATAATTAACGGCCGAACGTTTCTGAAAAAATTTTTTTTTAAATGGTGCTACACATCTAGATATGGAAAGTAATTATAACATTAAGGATAAATATAAATCAAGAGCTCTTGTCAAAGATTTCCAAACCCAATAACCGCGCTTTTCACAGTTGTTTTACGAAAAATATCCATTGGCCGAGTCAGCGGCCGTAAGCTACACAAATCACCGATTTTACCCAACTTCTAGAAACAAAAACACTTTCAAACTTACTTCACCGTACACAGCTGTTATAGGCTTTCCAAAAAAAGCTTTCAGAACCGACTTTCCTCGCTAAATATAGGTATTGCAACTGAAAAATAGTTAGCGGCCGAACGTTTCTGAAAAAAAAATTTTTTAAATGGTGCTACACATCTAGTTATGGAAAGTAATTATAACATTAAGGATAAATATAAATCAAGAGCTCTTGTCAAAGATTTCCAAACCCAATAACCGCGCTTTTCACAGTTGTTTTACGAAAAATATCCATTGGCCGAGTCAGCGGCCGTAAGCTACACAAATCACCGATTTTACCCAACTTCTAGAAACAAAGACACTTTCAAACTTACTTCGTTGTACACAGCTGTTATAGGCTTTCCCAAAAAAGGTTTCAGAACCGACTTTCCTCGCTAAATATAGGTATTGCAACTGAAAAATAGTTAGCGGCCGAACGATTCTGAAAATATTTTTTTTTAAATTGTGATACAGATCTAATTATGGAAAGTAATTATAACATCAAGGAAAAATATAAATCAAGAGCTTTTGTCAAAGCTTTCCAAACCTAATAACCGCGCTTTTCACAGTTGTTTAACGAAAAATATCCATTGGCCTAGTCAGCGGCCGAAAGCTACACAAATCACCGATTTTACCCAACTTCTAGAAACAAAGACACTTTCAAACACTTCATCGTACACAGCTGTTATAGGCTTTCCCAAAAAAGCTTTCAGAACCGACTTTCCTCGCTTAATATAGGTATTGCAACTGAAAAATAGTTAGCGGCCGAACGATTCTGTTTTTTTTTTTAATGGTGATACACATCTAGATATGGAAAGTAATTTTAACATCAAGGATAAATATAAATCAAGAGCTTTTGTCAAAGCTTTCCAAACCCAATAACCGCGCTTTTCACAGTTATTTTACGAAAAATATCCATTGGCCGAGTCAGCGGCCGAAAGCTACACAAATCACCGATTTTACCCAACTTCTAGAAACAAAGACACTTTCAAACTTACTTCATCGTAAACAGCTGTTATAGGCTTTCCCAAAAAAGCTTTCAGAACCGACTTTCCTCGCTTAATATAGGTATTGCAACTGAAAAATAGTTAGCGGCCGAACGATTCTGTTTTTTTTTTTAAATGGTGATACACATCTAGATATGGAAAGTAATTTTAACATCAAGGATAAATATAAATCCAGAGCTTTTGTCAAAGCTTTCCAAACCCAATAACCGCGCTTTTCACAGTTGTTTTACGAAAAATATCCATTGGCCGAGTCAGCGGCCGAAAGCTACACAAATCACCGATTTTACCCAACTTCTAGAAACAAAGACACTTTCAAACTTACTTCATCATACACAGCTGTTATAGGCTTTCCCAATAACGCTTTCAGAACCGACTTTCCTCGCTAAATATAGGTATTGCAACTGAAAAATAGTTAGCGGCCGAACGATTCTGAAAATATTTTTTTTTAATTGTGATACACATCTAATTATGGAAAGTAATTTTAACATCAAGGATAAATATAAATCAAGAGCTTTTGTCAAAGCTTTCCAAACCCAATAAACGCGCTTTCCACAGTTGTTTTACGAAAAATATCCATTGGCCGAGTCAGCGGCCGAAAGCTACACAAATCACCGATTTTACCCATCTTCTAAAAACAAAGACACTTTCTAACTTACATCATCTAACACAGCTGTTATAGGTTTTCCCAAAAAAGCTTTCAGAACCGACTTTCCTCGCTAAATATAGGTATTGCAACTGAAAAATAGTTAGCGGCCGAACGATTCTGAAATTTTTTTTTTAAATGGTGATACACATCTAGATATGGAAAGTAATTATAACATTAAAGGATAAATATAAATCAAGAGCTCTTGTCGAAGCTTTCCAAACCCAATAACCGCGCTTTTCACAGTTGTTTTACGAAAAATATCCATTGGCCGAGTCAGCGGCCGAAAGCTACACAAATCACCGATTTTACCCAACTTCTAGAAACAAAGACACTTTCAAACTTACTTCGTTGTACACAGCTGTTATAGGCTTTCCCAAAAAAGCTTTCAGAACTGACTTTCCTCGCTAAATATAGGTATTGCAACTGAAAAATAGTTAGCGGCCGAACGATTCTGAAATTTTTTTTTTAAATGGTGATACACATCTAGATATGGAAAGTAATTATAACATTAAAGGATAAATATAAATCAAGAGCTCTTGTCGAAGCTTTCCAAACCCAATAACCGCGCTTTTCAGAGTTGTTTTACGAAAAATATCCATTGGCCGAGTCAGCGGCCGAAAGCTACACAAATCACCGATTTTACCCAACTTCTACAAACAAAGACACTTTCAAACTTACTTCATCGTACACAGCTGTTATAGGCTTTCCAAAAAAAGCTTTCAGAACCGACTTTCCTTGCTAAATATAGGTATTGCAACTGAAAAATATTTAGCGGCCGAACGATTCTGAAAATATTTTTTTTAAATTGTGATACACATCGAATTATGGAAAGTAATTTTAACATCAAGGATAAATATAAATCAAGAGCTTTTGTCAAAGCTTTCCAAACCCAATAAACGCGCATTCCACAGTTGTTTTACGAAAAATATCCATTGGCCGAGTCAGCGGCCGAAAGCTACACAAATCACCGATTTTACCCAACTTCTAGAAACAAAGACACTTTCAAACTTACTTCATCATACACAGCTGTTATAGGCTTTCCCGAAAAAGCTTTCAGAACCGACTTTCCTCGCTAAATATAGGTATTGCAACTGAAAAATAGTTAGCGGCCGAACGATTCTGAATTTTTTTTTTTTAAATGGTGATACACATCTAGATATGGAAAGTAATTATAACATTAAAGGATAAATATAAATCAAGAGCTCTTGATTTATATTTATCCTTTTAACCCAATAACCGCGCTTTTCAGAGTTGTTTTAAGAAAAATATCCATTGGCCGAGTCAGCGGCCGAAAGCTACACAAATCACCAATTTTACCCATCTTCTAGAAACAAAGACACTTTCAAACTTACTTCATCATACACAGCTGTTATAGGCTTTCCCGAAAAAGCTTTCAGAACCGACTTTCCTCGCTAAATATAGGTATTGCAACTGAAAAATAGTTAGCGGCCGAACGATTCTGAATTTTTTTTTTTTAAATGGTGATACACATCTAGATATGGAAAGTAATTATAACATTAAAGGATAAATATAAATCAAGAGCTCTTGATTTATATTTATCCTTTTAACCCAATAACCGCGCTTTTCAGAGTTGTTTTAAGAAAAATATCCATTGGCCGAGTCAGCGGCCGAAAGCTACACAAATCACCAATTTTACCCATCTTCTAGAAACAAAGACACTTTCAAACTTACTTCATCTTACACAGCTGTTATAGGCTTTCCAAAAAAAGCTTTCAGAACCGACTTTCCTCGCTAAATATAGGTATTGCAACTGAAACATAGTTAGCGGCCGAACGTTTCTGAAAAAAAATTTTTTTAAATGGTGCTACACATCTAGATATGGAAAGTAATTATAACATCAAGGAAAAATATAAATCAAAAGCTTTTGGCAAAGCTTTCCAAACCCACTAACCGCGCTTTTCAGAGTTGTTTTACGAAAAATATCCACTGGCCTAGTCAGCGGCCCAAAGCTACACAAATCACCAATTTTACCCAACTTCTAGAAACAAAGACACTTTCAAACTTACTTCATCGTACACAGCTGTTATAGGCTTTCCAAAAAAAGCTTTCAGAACCGACTTTCCTTGCTAAATATAGGTATTGCAACTGAAAAATAGTTAGCGGCCGAACGATTCTGAAAATATTTTTTTTAAATTGTGATACACATCTAATTATGGAAAGTAATTTTAAAATCAAGGATAAATATAAATCAAGAGCTTTTGTCAAAGCTTTCCAAACCCAATAAACGCGCTTTCCACAGTTGTTTTACGAAAAATATCCATTGGCCGAGTCAGCGGCCGAAAGCTACACAAATCACCGATTTTACTCAACTTCTAGGAATTAAGACACTTTCAAACTTACTTCGTCGTACACAGCTGTTATAGGCATTCCAAAAAAAGCTTTCAGAACCGACTTTCCTCGCTAAATATAGGTATTGCAACTGAAAAATAGTTAGCGGCCGAACGATTCTGAAAATATTTTTTTTAAATGGTGATACACATCTAGATATGGAAAGTAATTATAACATCAAGGACAAATATAAATCAAGAGCTTTTTACAAAGCTTTCCAAACCCAATAAACGCGCTTTCCACAGTTGTTTTACGAAAAATATCCATTGGCCGAGTCAGCGGCCGAAAGCTACACAAATCACCGATTTCACCCAACTTCTAGAAACAAAGACACTTTCAAACTTACTTCATCATACACAGCTGTTATAGGCTTTCCCAAAAAAGCTTTCAGAATCGACTTTCCTCGCTAAATATAGGTATTGCAACTGAAAAATAGTTAGCGGCCGAACGATTCTGAATTTTTTTTTTTTAAATTGTGATACACATCTAATTATGGAAAGTAATTATAACATTAAGGATAAATATAAATCAAGAGCTCTTGTCAAAGATTTCCAAACCCAATAACCGCGCTTTTCAGTTGTTTTACGAAAAATATCCATTGGCCGAGTCAGCGGCCGAAAGCTACACAAATCACCGATTTTACCCAACTTCTAGAAACAAAGACACTTTCAAACTTACTTCGTTGTACACAGCTGTTATAGGCTTTCCCAAAAAAGCTTTCAGAACCGACTTTCCTCGCTAAATATAGGTATTGCAACTGAAAAATAGTTAGCGGCCGAACGATTCTGAAAATATTTTTTTTTAAATTGTGATACACATCTAATTATGGAAAGTAATTATAACATCAAGGATAAATATAAATCAAGAGCTTTTGTCAAAGCTTTCCAAACCCAATAAACGCGCTTTCCACAGTTGTTTTACGAAAAATATCCATTGGCCGAGTCAGCGGCCGAAAGCTACACAAATCGACGATTTTACCCAACTTCTAGAAACAAAGACACTTTCAAACTTACTTCATCGTACACAGCTGTTATAGGCTTTCCCAAAAAAGCTTTCAGAACCGACTTTCCTCGCTAAATATAGGTATTGCAACTGAAAAATAGTTAGCGGCCGAACGATTCTAAAAAAAAATTTTTTTAAATGGTGATACACATCTAGATATGGAAAGTAATTATAACATTAAAGGATAAATATAAATCAAGAGCTCTTGTCGAAGCTTTCCAAACCCAATAACCACGCTTTTCACAGTTGTTTTACGAAAAATATCCATTGGCCGAGTCAGCGGCCGAAAGCTACACAAATCACCGATTTTATCAATCTTCTAAAAACAAAGACACTTTCAAACTTACATCATCGTACACAGCTGTTATAGGCTTTCCCAAAAAAGCTTTCAGAACCGACTTTCCTCGCTAAATATAGGTATTGCAACTGAAAAATAGTTAGCGGCCGAACGATTCTGAAAATATTTTTATTTTAATTGTGATACACATCTAATTATGGAAAGTAATTTTAACATTAAGGAAAAATATAAATCAAGAGCTTTTGTCAAAGCTTTCCAAACCCAATAACCGCGCTTTTCACAGTTGTTTAACGAAAAATATCCATTGGCCTAGTCAGCGGCCGAAAGCTACACAAATCACCGATTTTACCCAACTTCTAGAAACAAAGACACTTTCAAACTTACTTCATCGTACACAGCTGTTATAGGCTTTCCCAAAAAAGCTTTCAGAACCGACTTTCCTCGCTAAATATAGGTATTGCAACTGAAAAATAGTTAGCGGCCGAACGATTCTGAAAATATTTTTTTTAAATTGTGATACACATCTAATTATGGAAAGTAATTTTAACATCAAGGATAAATATAAATCAAGAGCTTTTGTCAAAGCTTTCCAAACCCAATAAACGCGCTTTCCACAGTTGTTTTACGAAAAATATCCATTGGCCGAGTCAGCGGTCGAAAGCTACACAAATCACCGATTTTACCCAACTTCTAGAAACAAAGACACTTTCAAACTTACTTCGTCATACACAGCTGTTATAGGCTTTCCCAAAAAAGCTTTCAGAACCGACTTTCCTCGCTAAATATAGGTATTTCAACTGAAAATAATTAGCGGCCGAACGATTCTGTTTTTTTTTTTTAAATGGTGATACACATCTAGATATGGAAAGTAATTATAACATTAAAGGATAAATATAAATCAAGAGCTCTTGTCGAAGCTTTCCAAACCCAATAACCGCGCTTTTCAGAGTTGTTTTACGAAAAATATCCATTGGCCGAGTCAGCGGCCGAAAGCTACACAAATCACCAATTTTACCCATCTTCTAGAAACAAAGACACTTTCAAACTTACTTCATCTTACACAGCTATTATAGGCTTTCCAAAAAAAGCTTTCAGAACCGACTTTCCTCGCTAAATATAGGTATTGCAACTGAAAAATAGTTAGCGGCCGAACGTTTCTGAAAAAAATTTTTTTTAAATGGTGCTACACATCTAGATATGGAAAGTAATTATAACATCAAGGAAAAATATAAATCAAGAGCTTTTGTCAAAGCTTTCCAAACCCAATAAACGCGCATTCCACAGTTGTTTTACGAAAAATATCCATTGGCCGAGTCAGCGGCCGAAAGCTACACAAATCACCGATTTTACCCAACTTCTAGAAACAAAGACACTTTCAAACTTACTTCATCATACACAGCTGTTATAGGCTTTCCCGAAAAAGCTTTCAGAACCGACTTTCCTCGCTAAATATAGGTATTGCAACTGAAAAATAGTTAGCGGCCGAACGATTCTGAATTTTTTTTTTTTAAATGGTGATACACATCTAGATATGGAAAGTAATTATAACATTAAAGGATAAATATAAATCAAGAGCTCTTGATTTATATTTATCCTTTTAACCCAATAACCGCGCTTTTCAGAGTTGTTTTAAGAAAAATATCCATTGGCCGAGTCAGCGGCCGAAAGCTACACAAATCACCAATTTTACCCATCTTCTAGAAACAAAGACACTTTCAAACTTACTTCATCTTACACAGCTATTATAGGCTTTCCCAAAAAAGCTTTCAGAACCGACTTTCCTCACTAAATATAGGTATTGCAACTGAAAATAATTAGCGGCCGAACGATTCTGATTTTTTTTTTTTAAATGGTGATACACATCTAGATATGGAAAGTAATTATAACATTAAAGGATAAATATAAATCAAGAGCTCTTGTCGAAGCTTTCCAAACCCAATAACCGCGCTTTTCAGAGTTGTTTTAAGAAAAATATCCATTGGCCGAGTCAGCGGCCGAAAGCTACACAAATCACCAATTTTACCCATCTTCTAGAAACAAAGACACTTTCAAACTTACTTCATCTTACACAGCTGTTATAGGCTTTCCAAAAAAAGCTTTCAGAACCGACTTTCCTCGCTAAATATAGGTATTGCAACTGAAACATAGTTAGCGGCCGAACGTTTCTGAAAAAAAATTTTTTTAAATGGTGCTACACATCTAGATATGGAAAGTAATTATAACATCAAGGAAAAATATAAATCAAAAGCTTTTGGCAAAGCTTTCCAAACCCACTAACCGCGCTTTTCAGAGTTGTTTTACGAAAAATATCCACTGGCCTAGTCAGCGGCCCAAAGCTACACAAATCACCAATTTTACCCAACTTCTAGAAACAAAGACACTTTCAAACTTACTTCATCGTACACAGCTGTTATAGGCTTTCCAAAAAAAGCTTTCAGAACCGACTTTCCTTGCTAAATATAGGTATTGCAACTGAAAAATAGTTAGCGGCCGAACGATTCTGAAAATATTTTTTTTAAATTGTGATACACATCTAATTATGGAAAGTAATTTTAAAATCAAGGATAAATATAAATCAAGAGCTTTTGTCAAAGCTTTCCAAACCCAATAAACGCGCTTTCCACAGTTGTTTTACGAAAAATATCCATTGGCCGAGTCAGCGGCCGAAAGCTACACAAATCACCGATTTTACTCAACTTCTAGGAATTAAGACACTTTCAAACTTACTTCGTCGTACACAGCTGTTATAGGCATTCCAAAAAAAGCTTTCAGAACCGACTTTCCTCGCTAAATATAGGTATTGCAACTGAAAAATAGTTAGCGGCCGAACGATTCTGAAAATATTTTTTTTAAATGGTGATACACATCTAGATATGGAAAGTAATTATAACATCAAGGACAAATATAAATCAAGAGCTTTTTACAAAGCTTTCCAAACCCAATAAACGCGCTTTCCACAGTTGTTTTACGAAAAATATCCATTGGCCGAGTCAGCGGCCGAAAGCTACACAAATCACCGATTTCACCCAACTTCTAGAAACAAAGACACTTTCAAACTTACTTCATCATACACAGCTGTTATAGGCTTTCCCAAAAAAGCTTTCAGAATCGACTTTCCTCGCTAAATATAGGTATTGCAACTGAAAAATAGTTAGCGGCCGAACGATTCTGAATTTTTTTTTTTTAAATTGTGATACACATCTAATTATGGAAAGTAATTATAACATTAAGGATAAATATAAATCAAGAGCTCTTGTCAAAGATTTCCAAACCCAATAACCGCGCTTTTCAGTTGTTTTACGAAAAATATCCATTGGCCGAGTCAGCGGCCGAAAGCTACACAAATCACCGATTTTACCCAACTTCTAGAAACAAAGACACTTTCAAACTTACTTCGTTGTACACAGCTGTTATAGGCTTTCCCAAAAAAGCTTTCAGAACCGACTTTCCTCGCTAAATATAGGTATTGCAACTGAAAAATAGTTAGCGGCCGAACGATTCTGAAAATATTTTTTTTTAAATTGTGATACACATCTAATTATGGAAAGTAATTATAACATCAAGGATAAATATAAATCAAGAGCTTTTGTCAAAGCTTTCCAAACCCAATAAACGCGCTTTCCACAGTTGTTTTACGAACAATATCCATTGGCCGAGTCAGCGGCCGAAAGCTACACAAATCGACGATTTTACCCAACTTCTAGAAACAAAGACACTTTCAAACTTACTTCATCGTACACAGCTGTTATAGGCTTTCCCAAAAAAGCTTTCAGAACCGACTTTCCTCGCTAAATATAGGTATTGCAACTGAAAAATAGTTAGCGGCCGAACGATTCTAAAAAAAAATTTTTTTAAATGGTGATACACATCTAGATATGGAAAGTAATTATAACATTAAAGGATAAATATAAATCAAGAGCTCTTGTCGAAGCTTTCCAAACCCAATAACCACGCTTTTCACAGTTGTTTTACGAAAAATATCCATTGGCCGAGTCAGCGGCCGAAAGCTACACAAATCACCGATTTTATCAATCTTCTAAAAACAAAGACACTTTCAAACTTACATCATCGTACACAGCTGTTATAGGCTTTTCCAAAAAAGCTTTCAGAACCGACTTTCCTCGCTAAATATAGGTATTGCAACTGAAAAATAGTTAGCGGCCGAACGATTCTGAAAATATTTTTATTTTAATTGTGATACACATCTAATTATGGAAAGTAATTTTAACATTAAGGAAAAATATAAATCAAGAGCTTTTGTCAAAGCTTTCCAAACCCAATAACCGCGCTTTTCACAGTTGTTTAACGAAAAATATCCATTGGCCTAGTCAGCGGCCGAAAGCTACACAAATCACCGATTTTACCCAACTTCTAGAAACAAAGACACTTTCAAACTTACTTCATCGTACACAGCTGTTATAGGCTTTCCCAAAAAAGCTTTCAGAACCGACTTTCCTCGCTAAATATAGGTATTGCAACTGAAAAATAGTTAGCGGCCGAACGATTCTGAAAATATTTTTTTTAAATTGTGATACACATCTAATTATGGAAAGTAATTTTAACATCAAGGATAAATATAAATCAAGAGCTTTTGTCAAAGCTTTCCAAACCCAATAAACGCGCTTTCCACAGTTGTTTTACGAAAAATATCCATTGGCCGAGTCAGCGGTCGAAAGCTACACAAATCACCGATTTTACCCAACTTCTAGAAACAAAGACACTTTCAAACTTACTTCGTCATACACAGCTGTTATAGGCTTTCCCAAAAAAGCTTTCAGAACCGACTTTCCTCGCTAAATATAGGTATTTCAACTGAAAATAATTAGCGGCCGAACGATTCTGTTTTTTTTTTTTAAATGGTGATACACATCTAGATATGGAAAGTAATTATAACATTAAAGGATAAATATAAATCAAGAGCTCTTGTCGAAGCTTTCCAAACCCAATAACCGCGCTTTTCAGAGTTGTTTTACGAAAAATATCCATTGGCCGAGTCAGCGGCCGAAAGCTACACAAATCACCAATTTTACCCATCTTCTAGAAACAAAGACACTTTCAAACTTACTTCATCTTACACAGCTGTTATAGGCTTTCCAAAAAAAGCTTTCAGAACCGACTTTCCTCGCTAAATATAGGTATTGCAACTGAAAAATAGTTAGCGGCCGAACGTTTCTGAAAAAAATTTTTTTTAAATGGTGCTACACATCTAGATATGGAAAGTAATTATAACATCAAGGAAAAATATAAATCAAGAGCTTTTGGCAAAGCTTTCCAAACCCACTAACCGCGCTTTTCAGAGTTGTTTTACGAAAAATATCCACTGGCCTAGTCAGCGGCCGAAAGCTACACAAATCACCGATTTTACCCAACTTCTAGAAACAAAGACACTTTCAAACTTACTTCATCATACACAGCTGTTATAGGCTTTCCCAAAAAAGCTTTCAGAACCGACTTTCCTCGCTAAATATAGGTATTGCAACTGAAAAATAGTTAGCGGCCGAACGATTCTAAAAAAAAATTTTTTAAATGGTGATACACATCTATATATGGAAAGTAATTATAACATTAAAGGATAAATATAAATCAAGAGCTCTTGTCGAAGCTTTCCAAACCCAATAACCGCGCTTTTCACAGTTGTTTTACGAAAAATATCCATTGGCCGAGTCAGCGGCCGAAAGCTACACAAATCACCGATTTTACCCAACTTCTAGAAACAAAGACACTTTCAAACTTACTTCATCATACACAGCTGTTATAGGCTTTCCAAAAAAAGCTTTCAGAACCGACTTTCCTCGCTAAATATAGGTATTGCAACTGAAAATAATTAGCGGCCGAACGATTCTGATTTTTTATTATTAAATGGTGATACACATATAGATATGGAAAGTAATTATAACATTAAAGGATAAATATAAATCAAGAGCTCTTGTCGAAGCTTTCCAAACCCAATAACCGCGCTTTTCAGAGTTGTTTTACGAAAAATATCCATTGGCCGAGTCAGCGGCCGAAAGCTACACAAATCACCAATTTTACCCATCTTCTAGAAACAAAGACACTTTCAAACTTACTTCATCTTACACAGCTGTTATAGGCTTTCCAAAAAAAGCTTTCAGAACCGACTTTCCTCGCTAAATATAGGTATTGCAACTGAAAAATAGTTAGCGGCCGAACGTTTCTGAAAAAAATTTTTTTTTAAATGGTGCTACACATCTAGATATGGAAAGTAATTATAACATTAAAGGATAAATATAAATCAAGAGCTCTTGTCGAAGCTTTCCAAACCCAATAACCGCGCTTTTCACAGTTGTTTTACGAAAAATATCCATTGGCCGAGTCAGCGGCCGAAAGCTACACAAATCACCGATTTTACCCAACTTCTAGAAACAAAGACACTTTCAAACTTACTTCATCATACACAGCTGTTATAGGCTTTCCCAAAAAAGCTTTCAGAACCGACTTTCCTCGCTAAATATAGGTATTGCAACTGAAAAATAGTTCACGGCCGAACGTTTCTGAAAAAAATTTTTTTTAAATGGTGCTACACATCTAGATATGGAAAGTAATTATAACATTAAGGATAAATATAAATCAAGAGCTCTTGTCAAAGATTTCCAAACCCAATAACCGCGCTTTTCACAGTTGTTTTACGAAAAATATCCATTGGCCGAGTCAGCGGCCGAAAGCTACACAAATCACCGATTTTACCCAACTTCTAGAAACAAAGACACTTTCAAACTTACTTCATCGTACACAGCTGTTATAGGCTTTCCCAAAAAAGCTTTCAGAACCGACTTTCCTCGCTAAATATAGGTATTGCAACTGAAAAATAGTTAGCGGCCGAACGATTCTGAAAATATTTTTTTTAAATTGTGATACACATCTAATTATGGAAAGTAATTTTAACATCAAGGATAAATATAAATCAAGAGCTTTTGTCAAAGCTTTCCAAACCCAATAAACGCGCTTTCCACAGTTGTTTTACGAAAAATATCCATTGGCCGAGTCAGCGGTCGAAAGCTACACAAATCACCGATTTTACCCAACTTCTAGAAACAAAGACACTTTCAAACTTACTTCGTCATACACAGCTGTTATAGGCTTTCCCAAAAAAGCTTTCAGAACCGACTTTCCTCGCTAAATATAGGTATTTCAACTGAAAATAATTAGCGGCCGAACGATTCTGATTTTTTTTTTTAAATGGTGATACACATCTAGATATGGAAAGTAATTATAACATTAAAGGATAAATATAAATCAAGAGCTCTTGTCGAAGCTTTCCAAACCCAATAACCGCGCTTTTCAGAGTTGTTTAACGAAAAATATCCATTGGCCTAGTCAGCGGCCGAAAGCTACACAAATCACCGATTTTACCCAACTTCTAGAAACAAAGACACTTTCAAACTTACTTCATCGTACACAGCTGTTATAGGCTTTCCCAAAAAAGCTTTCAGAACCGACTTTCCTCGCTAAATATAGGTATTGCAACTGAAAAATAGTTAGCGGCCGAACGATTCTGAAAATATTTTTTTTAAATTGTGATACACATCTAATTATGGAAAGTAATTTTAACATTAAGGAAAAATATAAATCAAGAGCTTTTGTCAAAGCTTTCCAAACCCAATAACCGCGCTTTTCACAGTTGTTTAACGAAAAATATCCATTGGCCTAGTCAGCGGCCGAAAGCTACACAAATCACCGATTTTACCCAACTTCTAGAAACAAAGACACTTTCAAACTTACTTCATCGTACACAGCTGTTATAGGCTTTCCCAAAAAAGCTTTCAGAACCGACTTTCCTCGCTAAATATAGGTATTGCAACTGAAAAATAGTTAGCGGCCGAACGATTCTGAAAATATTTTTTTTAAATTGTGATACACATCTAATTATGGAAAGTAATTTTAACATCAAGGATAAATATAAATCAAGAGCTTTTGTCAAAGCTTTCCAAACCCAATAAACGCGCTTTCCACAGTTGTTTTACGAAAAATATCCATTGGCCGAGTCAGCGGTCGAAAGCTACACAAATCACTGATTTTACCCAACTTCTAGAAACAAAGACACTTTCAAACTTACTTCGTCATACACAGCTGTTATAGGCTTTCCCAAAAAAGCTTTCAGAACCGACTTTCCTCGCTAAATATAGGTATTTCAACTGAAAATAATTAGCGGCCGAACGATTCTGATTTTTTTTTTTAAATGGTGATACACATCTAGATATGGAAAGTAATTATAACATTAAAGGATAAATATAAATCAAGAGCTCTTGTCGAAGCTTTCCAAACCCAATAACCGCGCTTTTCAGAGTTGTTTTACGAAAAATATCCATTGGCCGAGTCAGCGGCCGAAAGCTACACAAATCACCAATTTTACCCATCTTCTAGAAACAAAGACACTTTCAAACTTACTTTATCTTACACAGCTGTTATAGGCTTTCCAAAAAAAGCTTTCAGAACCGACTTTCCTCGCTAAATATAGGTATTGCAACTGAAAAATAGTTAGCGGCCGAACGTTTCTGAAAAAAATTTTTTTTAAATGGTGCTACACATCTAGATATGGAAAGTAATTATAACATCAAGGAAAAATATAAATCAAGAGCTTTTGGCAAAGCTTTCCAAACCCACTAACCGCGCTTTTCAGAGTTGTTTTACGAAAAATATCCACTGGCCTAGTCAGCGGCCGAAAGCTACACAAATCACCGATTTTACCCAACTTCTAGAAACAAAGACACTTTCAAACTTACTTCATCATACACAGCTGTTATAGGCTTTCCCAAAAAAGCTTTCAGAACCGACTTTCCTCGCTAAATATAGGTATTGCAACTGAAAAATAGTTAGCGGCCGAACGATTCTAAAAAAAAATTTTTTAAATGGTGATACACATCTATATATGGAAAGTAATTATAACATTAAAGGATAAATATAAATCAAGAGCTCTTGTCGAAGCTTTCCAAACCCAATAACCGCGCTTTTCAGTTGTTTTACGAAAAATATCCATTGGCCGAGTCAGCGGCCGAAAGCTACACAAATCACCAATTTTACCCATCTTCTAGAAACAAAGACACTTTCAAACTTACTTCATCTTACACAGCTGTTATAGGCTTTCCAAAAAAAGCTTTCAGAACCGACTTTCCTCGCTAAATATAGGTATTGCAACTGAAAAATAGTTAGCGGCCGAACGTTTCTGAAAAAAATTTTTTTTTAAATGGTGCTACACATCTAGATATGGAAAGTAATTATAACATTAAAGGATAAATATAAATCAAGAGCTCTTGTCGAAGCTTTCCAAACCCAATAACCGCGCTTTTCACAGTTGTTTTACGAAAAATATCCATTGGCCGAGTCAGCGGCCGAAAGCTACACAAATCACCGATTTTACCCAACTTCTAGAAACAAAGACACTTTCAAACTTACTTCATCATACACAGCTGTTATAGGCTTTCCCAAAAAAGCTTTCAGAACCGACTTTCCTCGCTAAATATAGGTATTGCAACTGAAAAATAGTTCACGGCCGAACGTTTCTGAAAAAAATTTTTTTTAAATGGTGCTACACATCTAGATATGGAAAGTAATTATAACATTAAGGATAAATATAAATCAAGAGCTCTTGTCAAAGATTTCCAAACCCAATAACCGCGCTTTTCACAGTTGTTTTACGAAAAATATCCATTGGCCGAGTCAGCGGCCGAAAGCTACACAAATCACCGATTTTACCCAACTTCTAGAAACAAAGACACTTTCAAACTTACTTCATCGTACACAGCTGTTATAGGCTTTCCCAAAAAAGCTTTCAGAACCGACTTTCCTCGCTAAATATAGGTATTGCAACTGAAAAATAGTTAGCGGCCGAACGATTCTGAAAATATTTTTTTTAAATTGTGATACACATCTAATTATGGAAAGTAATTTTAACATCAAGGATAAATATAAATCAAGAGCTTTTGTCAAAGATTTCCAAACCCAATAACCGCGCTTTTCACAGTTGTTTTACGAAAAATATCCATTGGCCGAGTCAGCGGCCGAAAGCTACACAAATCACCGATTTTACCCAACTTCTAGAAACAAAGACACTTTCAAACTTACTTCATCATACACAGCTGTTATAGGCTTTCCAAAAAAAGCTTTCAGAACCGACTTTCCTCGCTAAATATAGGTATTGCAACTGAAAATAATTAGCGGCCGAACGATTCTGAATTTTTTTTTTTAAATGGTGATACACATCTAGATATGGAAAGTAATTATAACATTAAAGGATAAATATAAATCAAGAGCTCTTGTCGAAGCTTTCCAAACCCAATAACCGCGCTTTTCACAGTTGTTTTACGAAAAATATCCATTGGCCGAGTCAGCGGCCGAAAGCTACACAAATCACCAATTTTACCCATCTTCTAGAAACAAAGACACTTTCAAACTTACTTCATCTTACACAGCTGTTATAGGCTTTCCAAAAAAAGCTTTCAGAACCGACTTTCCTCGCTAAATATAGGTATTGCAACTGAAAAATAGTTAGCGGCCGAACGTTTCTGAAAAAATTTTTTTTTTAAATGGTGCTACACATCTAGATATGGAAAGTAATTATAACATTAAAGGATAAATATAAATCAAGAGCTCTTGTCGAAGCTTTCCAAACCCAATAACCGCGCTTTTCACAGTTGTTTTACGAAAAATATCCATTGGCCGAGTCAGCGGCCGAAAGCTACACAAATCACCGATTTTACCCAACTTCTAGAAACAAAGACACTTTCAAACTTACTTCATCATACACAGCTGTTATAGGCTTTCCCAAAAAAGCTTTCAGAACCGACTTTCCTCGCTAAATATAGGTATTGCAACTGAAAAATAGTTCACGGCCGAACGTTTCTGAAAAAAATTTTTTTTAAATGGTGCTACACATCTAGATATGGAAAGTAATTATAACATTAAGGATAAATATAAATCAAGAGCTCTTGTCAAAGATTTCCAAACCCAATAACCGCGCTTTTCACAGTTGTTTTACGAAAAATATCCATTGGCCGAGTCAGCGGCCGAAAGCTACACAAATCACCGATTTTACCCAACTTCTAGAAACAAAGACACTTTCAAACTTACTTCATCATACACAGCTGTTATAGGCTTTCCCAAAAAAGCTTTCAGAACCGACTTTCCTCGCTAAATATAGGTATTGCAACTGAAAAATAGTTAGCGGCCGAACGTTTCTGAAAAAAATTTTTTTTAAATGGTGCTACACATCTAGATATTGAAAGTAATTATAACATTAAGGATAAATATAAATCAAGAGCTCTTGTCAAAGATTTCCAAACCCAATAACCGCGCTTTTCACAGTTGTTTTACGAAAAATATCCATTGGCTAAGTCAGCGGCCGTAAGCTACACAAATCACCGATTTTACCCAACTTCTAGAAACAAAGACACTTTCAAACTTACTTCATCATACACAGCTGTTATAGGCTTTCCCAAAAAAGCTTTCAGAACCGACTTTCCTCGCTAAATATAGGTATTGCAACTGAAAAATAGTTAGCGGCCGAACGTTTCTGAAAAAATTTTTTTTTAAATGGTGCTACACATCTAGATATGGAAAGTAATTATAACATTAAGGATAAATATAAATCAAGAGCTCTTGTCAAAGCTTTCCAAACCCAATAACCGCGCTTTTCACAGTTGTTTTACGAAAAATATCCATTGGCCGAGTCAGCGGCCGAAAGCTACACAAATCACCAATTTTACCCATCTTCTAGAAACAAAGACACTTTCAAACTTACTTCATCTTACACAGCTGTTATAGGCTTTCCAAAAAAAGCTTTCAGAACCGACTTTCCTCGCTAAATATAGGTATTGCAACTGAAAAATAGTTAGCGGCCGAACGTTTCTGAAAAAAAAATTTTTTTAAATGGTGCTACACATCTAGATATGGAAAGTAATTATAACATTAAAGGATAAATATAAATCAAGAGCTCTTGTCGAAGCTTTCCAAACCCAATAACCGCGCTTTTCACAGTTGTTTTACGAAAAATATCCATTGGCCGAGTCAGCGGCCGAAAGCTACACAAATCACCGATTTTACCCAACTTCTAGAAACAAAGACACTTTCAAACTTACTTCATCATACACAGCTGTTATAGGCTTTCCCAAAAAAGCTTTCAGAACCGACTTTCCTCGCTAAATATAGGTATTGCAACTGAAAAATAGTTAACGGCCGAACGTTTCTGAAAAAATTTTTTTTTAAATGGTGCTACACATCTAGATATGGAAAGTAATTATAACATTAAGGATAAATATAAATCAAGAGCTCTTGTCAAAGATTTCCAAACCCAATAACCGCGCTTTTCACAGTTGTTTTACGAAAAATATCCATTGGCCGAGTCAGCGGCCGTAAGCTACACAAATCACCGATTTTACCCAACTTCTAGAAACAAAAACACTTTCAAACTTACTTCACCGTACACAGCTGTTATAGGCTTTCCAAAAAAAGCTTTCAGAACCGACTTTCCTCGCTAAATATAGGTATTGCAACTGAAAAATAGTTAGCGGCCGAACGTTTCTGAAAAAAAAATTTTTTAAATGGTGCTACACATCTAGTTATGGAAAGTAATTATAACATTAAGGATAAATATAAATCAAGAGCTCTTGTCAAAGATTTCCAAACCCAATAACCGCGCTTTTCACAGTTGTTTTACGAAAAATATCCATTGGCCGAGTCAGCGGCCGTAAGCTACACAAATCACCGATTTTACCCAACTTCTAGAAACAAAGACACTTTCAAACTTACTTCGTTGTACACAGCTGTTATAGGCTTTCCCAAAAAAGGTTTCAGAACCGACTTTCCTCGCTAAATATAGGTATTGCAACTGAAAAATAGTTAGCGGCCGAACGATTCTGAAAATATTTTTTTTTAAATTGTGATACAGATCTAATTATGGAAAGTAATTATAACATCAAGGAAAAATATAAATCAAGAGCTTTTGTCAAAGCTTTCCAAACCTAATAACCGCGCTTTTCACAGTTGTTTAACGAAAAATATCCATTGGCCTAGTCAGCGGCCGAAAGCTACACAAATCACCGATTTTACCCAACTTCTAGAAACAAAGACACTTTCAAACACTTCATCGTACACAGCTGTTATAGGCTTTCCCAAAAAAGCTTTCAGAACCGACTTTCCTCGCTTAATATAGGTATTGCAACTGAAAAATAGTTAGCGGCCGAACGATTCTGTTTTTTTTTTTTAAATGGTGATACACATCTAGATATGGAAAGTAATTTTAACATCAAGGATAAATATAAATCAAGAGCTTTTGTCAAAGCTTTCCAAACCCAATAACCGCGCTTTTCACAGTTGTTTTACGAAAAATATCCACTGCCCGAGTCAGCGGCCGAAAGCTTCACAAATCACCGATTTTACCCAACTTCTAGAAACAAAGACACTTTCAAACTTACTTCATCGTAAACAGCTGTTATAGGCTTTCCCAAAAAAGCTTTCAGAACCGACTTTCCTCGCTTAATATAGGTATTGCAACTGAAAAATAGTTAGCGGCCGCACGATTCTGTTTTTTTTTTTAATGGTGATACACATCTAGATATGGAAAGTAATTTTAACATCAAGGATAAATATAAATCAAGAGCTTTTGTCAAAGCTTTCCAAACCCAATAACCGCGCTTTTCACAGTTATTTTACGAAAAATATCCATTGGCCGAGTCAGCGGCCGAAAGCTACACAAATCACCGATTTTACCCAACTTCTAGAAACAAAGACACTTTCAAACTTACTTCATCGTAAACAGCTGTTATAGGCTTTCCCAAAAAAGCTTTCAGAACCGACTTTCCTCGCTTAATATAGGTATTGCAACTGAAAAATAGTTAGCGGCCGAACGATTCTGTTTTTTTTTTTTAAATGGTGATACACATCTAGATATGGAAAGTAATTTTAACATCAAGGATAAATATAAATCCAGAGCTTTTGTCAAAGCTTTCCAAACCCAATAACCGCGCTTTTCACAGTTGTTTTACGAAAAATATCCATTGGCCGAGTCAGCGGCCGAAAGCTACACAAATCACCGATTTTACCCAACTTCTAGAAACAAAGACACTTTCAAACTTACTTCATCATACACAGCTGTTATAGGCTTTCCCAATAACGCTTTCAGAACCGACTTTCCTCGCTAAATATAGGTATTGCAACTGAAAAATAGTTAGCGGCCGAACGATTCTGAAAATATTTTTTTTTAATTGTGATACACATCTAATTATGGAAAGTAATTTTAACATCAAGGATAAATATAAATCAAGAGCTTTTGTCAAAGCTTTCCAAACCCAATAAACGCGCTTTCCACAGTTGTTTTACGAAAAATATCCATTGGCCGAGTCAGCGGCCGAAAGCTACACAAATCACCGATTTTACCCATCTTCTAAAAACAAAGACACTTTCTAACTTACATCATCTAACACAGCTGTTATAGGTTTTCCCAAAAAAGCTTTCAGAACCGACTTTCCTCGCTAAATATAGGTATTGCAACTGAAAAATAGTTAGCGGCCGAACGATTCTGAAATTTTTTTTTTAAATGGTGATACACATCTAGATATGGAAAGTAATTATAACATTAAAGGATAAATATAAATCAAGAGCTCTTGTCGAAGCTTTCCAAACCCAATAACCGCGCTTTTCACAGTTGTTTTACGAAAAATATCCATTGGCCGAGTCAGCGGCCGAAAGCTACACAAATCACCGATTTTACCCAACTTCTAGAAACAAAGACACTTTCAAACTTACTTCGTTGTACACAGCTGTTATAGGCTTTCCCAAAAAAGCTTTCAGAACTGACTTTCCTCGCTAAATATAGGTATTGCAACTGAAAAATAGTTAGCGGCCGAACGATTCTGAAATTTTTTTTTTAAATGGTGATACACATCTAGATATGGAAAGTAAATATAACATTAAAGGATAAATATAAATCAAGAGCTCTTGTCGAAGCTTTCCAAACCCAATAACCGCGCTTTTCAGAGTTGTTTTACGAAAAATATCCATTGGCCGAGTCAGCGGCCGAAAGCTACACAAATCACCGATTTTACCCAACTTCTACAAACAAAGACACTTTCAAACTTACTTCATCGTACACAGCTGTTATCTTAGGCTTTCCAAAAAAAGCTTTCAGAACCGACTTTCCTTGCTAAATATAGGTATTGCAACTGAAAAATATTTAGCGGCCGAACGATTCTGAAAATATTTTTTTTAAATTGTGATACACATCGAATTATGGAAAGTAATTTTAACATCAAGGATAAATATAAATCAAGAGCTTTTGTCAAAGCTTTCCAAACCCAATAAACGCGCATTCCACAGTTGTTTTACGAAAAATATCCATTGGCCGAGTCAGCGGCCGAAAGCTACACAAATCACCGATTTTACCCAACTTCTAGAAACAAAGACACTTTCAAACTTACTTCATCATACACAGCTGTTATAGGCTTTCCCGAAAAAGCTTTCAGAACCGACTTTCCTCGCTAAATATAGGTATTGCAACTGAAAAATAGTTAGCGGCCGAACGATTCTGAATTTTTTTTTTTTAAATGGTGATACACATCTAGATATGGAAAGTAATTATAACATTAAAGGATAAATATAAATCAAGAGCTCTTGTCGAAGCTTTCCAAACCCAATAACCGCGCTTTTCAGAGTTGTTTTAAGAAAAATATCCATTGGCCGAGTCAGCGGCCGAAAGCTACACAAATCACCAATTTTACCCATCTTCTAGAAACAAAGACACTTTCAAACTTACTTCATCTTACACAGCTATTATAGGCTTTCCCAAAAAAGCTTTCAGAACCGACTTTCCTCACTAAATATAGGTATTGCAACTGAAAATAATTAGCGGCCGAACGATTCTGATTTTTTTTTTTAAATGGTGATACACATCTAGATATGGAAAGTAATTATAACATTAAAGGATAAATATAAATCAAGAGCTCTTGTCGAAGCTTTCCAAACCCAATAACCGCGCTTTTCAGAGTTGTTTTAAGAAAAATATCCATTGGCCGAGTCAGCGGCCGAAAGCTACACAAATCACCAATTTTACCCATCTTCTAGAAACAAAGACACTTTCAAACTTACTTCATCTTACACAGCTGTTATAGGCTTTCCAAAAAAAGCTTTCAGAACCGACTTTCCTCGCTAAATATAGGTATTGCAACTGAAACATAGTTAGCGGCCGAACGTTTCTGAAAAAAAATTTTTTTAAATGGTGCTACACATCTAGATATGGAAAGTAATTATAACATCAAGGAAAAATATAAATCAAAAGCTTTTGGCAAAGCTTTCCAAACCCACTAACCGCGCTTTTCAGAGTTGTTTTACGAAAAATATCCACTGGCCTAGTCAGCGGCCCAAAGCTACACAAATCACCAATTTTACCCAACTTCTAGAAACAAAGACACTTTCAAACTTACTTCATCGTACACAGCTGTTATAGGCTTTCCAAAAAAAGCTTTCAGAACCGACTTTCCTTGCTAAATATAGGTATTGCAACTGAAAAATAGTTAGCGGCCGAACGATTCTGAAAATATTTTTTTTAAATTGTGATACACATCTAATTATGGAAAGTAATTTTAAAATCAAGGATAAATATAAATCAAGAGCTTTTGTCAAAGCTTTCCAAACCCAATAAACGCGCTTTCCACAGTTGTTTTACGAAAAATATCCATTGGCCGAGTCAGCGGCCGAAAGCTACACAAATCACCGATTTTACTCAACTTCTAGGAATTAAGACACTTTCAAACTTACTTCGTCGTACACAGCTGTTATAGGCATTCCAAAAAAAGCTTTCAGAACCGACTTTCCTCGCTAAATATAGGTATTGCAACTGAAAAATAGTTAGCGGCCGAACGATTCTGAAAATATTTTTTTTAAATGGTGATACACATCTAGATATGGAAAGTAATTATAACATCAAGGACAAATATAAATCAAGAGCTTTTTACAAAGCTTTCCAAACCCAATAACCGCGCTTTTCACAGTTGTTTTACGAAAAATATCCGGCCGCTAACTATTTTTCAGTTGCAATACCTATATTTAGCGAGGAAAGTCGGTTCTGAAAGCTTTTTTGGGAAAGCCCATAACAGCTGTGTACGATGAAGTAAGTTAGAAAGTGTCTATGTTTTTAGAAGATGCGTAAAATCGGTGATTTCTGTAGCTTTCGGCCGCTGACTAGGCCAATGGATATTTTTCGTTAACAACTGTGAAAAGCGCGGTTATTGGGTTTGGAAAGCTTTGACAAAAGCTCTTGATTTATATTTTTCCTTGATGTTATAATTACTTTCCATAATTATATGTGTATCACAATTAAAAAAAAAATGTTTTTCAGAATCGTTCGACCGCTAACTATTTTTCAGTTGCAGTACCTATATTTAGCGAGGAAAGTCGGTTCTGAAAGCTTTTTTTGGAAAGCCTATAACAGCTGTGTACGATGAAGTAAGTTTGAAAGTGTCTTTGTTTCTAGAAGATGGGTAAAATCGGTGATTTGTGTAGCTTTCGGCCGCTGACTCGGTGAATGGAAATTTTTCGTAAAACAACTGTGAAAAGCGCGGTTATTGGGTTTGGAAAGCTTAGACAAAAGCTCTTGATTTACAGTTTACATTGATGTAATAAATACTTTCCATATCTAGAAATTATCATCATTTAAAAAAATATTTTTAGAATCGTTCCGCCGCTAACGATTTTTCTGTTGCAGTATCTATATTTAGCGAGGAATGTCGGTTCGGAAAACTTTTTATAAAAGCTTATGACAGCTGTTTACGTTGAAGTAAGTATGAAAGTTTCTTAATTTCTAGAAGTTGGGTAAAATTGGTGATTTGTGAAGCTTTCGGCCGCTGACTCGGGCAATGGATATTTTTCGTAAAACAACTGTGAAAAGCGCGGTTATTGGGTTTGGAAAGCTTTGACAAAAGCTCTTGATTTATATTTATCCTTGATGTTAAAATTACTTTCCATATCTAGATGTGTATCACCATTTAAAAAAAAAAAAACAGAATCGTTCGGCCGCTAACTATTTTTCAGTTGCATTACCTATATTAAGCGAGGAAAGTCGGTTCTGAAAGCTTTTTTGGGAAAGCCTATAACAGCTGTGTACGATGAAGTAAGTTTGAAAGTGTCTTTGTTTCTAGAAGTTGGGTAAAATCGGTGATTTGTGTAGCTTTCGGCCGCTGACTAGGCCAATGGATATTTTTCGTTAAACAACTGTGAAAAGCGCGGTTATTAGGTTTGGAAAGCTTTGACAAAAGCTCTTGATTTATATTTTTCCCTGATGTTATAATTACTTTCCATAATTAGATCTTTATCACAGTTTATAAAAAAAAATTTTTAAAATCGTTCGGCCGCTAACTATTTTTCAGTTGCAATACCTATATTTAGCGAGGAAAGTCGGTTCTGAAAGCTTTTTTTGGAAAGCCTATAACAGCTGTGTACGATGAAGTAAGTTTGAAAGTGTCTTTGTTTCTAGAAGTTGGGTAAAATCGGTGATTTGTGTGGCTTTCGGCCGCTGACTCGGCCAATGGATATTTTTCGTAAAACAACTGTGAAAAGCGCGGTTATTGGGTTTGGAAAGCTTTGTAAAAAGCTCTTGATTTATATTTATCCTTTATGTTATAATTACTTTCCATATCTAGATGTGTATCACAATTTAAAAAAAATATTTTCAGAATCGTTCGGCCGCTAACTATTTTTCAGTTGCAATATCTATATTTAGCGAGGAAAGTCGGTTCTGAAAGCTTTTTTTGGAATGCCTATAACAGCTGTGTACGACGAAGTAAGTTTGAAAGTGTCTTAATTCCTAGAAGTTGGGTAAAATCGGTGATTTGTGTAGCTTTCGGCCGCTGACTCGGCCAATGGATATTTTTCGTAAAACAACTGTGAAAAGCGCGGTTATTGGGTTTGGAAAGATTTGACAAAAGCTCTTTATTTATATTTATCCTTGATGTTAAAATTACTTTCTATATCTAGATGTGTATCACAATTTAAAAAAAATATTTTCAGAATCGTTCGGCCGCTAACTATTTTTCAGTTGCAATATCTATATTTAGCGAGGAAAGTCGGTTCTGAAAGCTTTTTTTGGAATGCCTATAACAGCTGTGTACGACGAAGTAAGTTTGAAAGTGTCTTAATTCCTAGAAGTTGGGTAAAATCGGTGATTTGTGTAGCTTTCGGCCGCTGACTCGGCCAATGGATATTTTTCGTAAAACAACTGTGAAAAGCGCGGTTATTGGGTTTGGAAAGATTTGACAAAAGCTCTTTATTTATATTTATCCTTGATGTTAAAATTACTTTCTATATCTAGATGTGTATCACCATTTAAAAAAAAAACAGAATCGTTCGGCCGCTAACTATTTTTCAGTTGCAATACCTATATTAAGCGAGGAAAGTCGGTTCTGAAAGCTTTTTTGGGAAAGCCTATAACACAACAGCTGTTTACGATGAAGTAAGTTTGAAAGTGTTTTTGTTTCTAGAAGTTGGGTAAAATCGGTGATTTGTGTAGCTTTCGGCCGCTGACTAGGCCAATGGATATTTTTCGTTAAACAACTGTGAAAAGCGCGGTTATTAGGTTTGGAAAGCTTTGACAAAAGCTCTTGATTTATATTTTTCCTTGATGTTATAATTACTTTCCATATCTAGATGTGTATCACCATTTAAAAAATATATTTTCAGAATCGTTCGGCCGCTAACTATTTTTCAGTTGCAATACCTATATTTAGCGAGGAAAGTCGGTTCTGAAAGCTTTTTTTGGAATGCCTATAACAGCTGTGTACGACGAAGTAAGTTTGAAAGTGTCTTAATTCCTAGAAGTTGGGTAAAATCGGTGATTTGTGTAGCTTTCGGCCGCTGACTCGGCCAATGGATATTTTTCGTAAAACAACTGTGAAAAGCGCGGTTATTGGGTTTGGAAAGCTTTGACAAAAGCTCTGGATTTATATTTATCCTTGATGTTAAAATTACTTTCCATATCTAGATGTGTATCACCATTTAAAAAAAAAACAGAATCGTTCGGCCGCTAACTATTTTTCAGTTGCAATACCTATATTAAGCGAGGAAAGTCGGTTCTGAAAGCTTTTTTGGGAAAGCCTATAACAGCTGTTTACGATGAAGTAAGTTTGAAAGTGTCTTTGTTTCTAGAAGTTGGGTAAAATCGGTGATTTGTGTAGCTTTCGGCCGCTGACTCGGCCAATGGATATTTTTCGTAAAATAACTGTGAAAGGCGCGGTTATTGGGTTTGGAAAGCTTTGACAAAAGCTCTTGATTTATATTTATCCTTGATGTTAAAATTACTTTCCATATCTAGATGTGTATCACCATTAAAAAAAAAATCAGAATCGTGCGGCCGCTAACTATTTTTCAGTTGCAATACCTATATTAAGCGAGGAAAGTCGGTTCTGAAAGCTTTTTTGGGAAAGCCTATAACAGCTGTTTACGATGAAGTAAGTTTGAAAGTGTCTTTGTTTCTAGAAGTTGGGTAAAATCGGTGATTTGTGAAGCTTTCGGCCGCTGACTCGGGCAGTGGATATTTTTCGTAAAACAACTGTGAAAAGCGCGGTTATTGGGTTTGGAAAGCTTTGACAAAAGCTCTTGATTTATATTTATCCTTGATGTTAAAATTACTTTCCATATCTAGATGTGTATCACCATTTAAAAAAAAAAATCAGAATCGTTCGGCCGCTAACTATTTTTCAGTTGCAATACTTATATTAAGCGAGGAAAGTCGGTTCTGAAAGCTTTTTTTGGGAAAGCCTATAACAGCTGTGTACGATGAAGTGTTTGAAAGTGTCTTTGTTTCTAGAAGTTGGGTAAAATCGGTGATTTGTGTAGCTTTCGGCCGCTGACTAGGCCAATGGATATTTTTCGTTAAACAACTGTGAAAAGCGCGGTTATTAGGTTTGGAAAGCTTTGACAAAAGCTCTTGATTTATATTTTTCCTTGATGTTATAATTACTTTCCATAATTAGATCTGTATCACAATTTAAAAAAAAATATTTTCAGAATCGTTCGGCCGCTAACTATTTTTCAGTTGCAATACCTATATTTAGCGAGGAAAGTCGGTTCTGAAAGCTTTTTTTGGAAAGCCTATAACAGCTGTGTACGATGAAGTAAGTTTGAAAGTGTCTTTGTTTCTAGAAGTTGGGTAAAATCGGTGATTTGTGTGGCTTTCGGCCGCTGACTCGGCCAATGGATATTTTTCGTAAAACAACTGTGAAAAGCGCGGTTATTGGGTTTGGAAAGCTTTGTAAAAAGCTCTTTATTTATATTTATCCTTTATGTTATAATTACTTTCCATATCTAGATGTGTATCACAATTTAAAAAAAATATTTTCAGAATCGTTCGGCCGCTAACTATTTTTCAGTTGCAATACCTATATTTAGCGAGGAAAGTCGGTTCTGAAAGCTTTTTTTGGAATGCCTATAACAGCTGTGTACGACGAAGTAAGTTTGAAAGTGTCTTAATTCCTAGAAGTTGGGTAAAATCGGTGATTTGTGTAGCTTTCGGCCGCTGACTCGGCCAATGGATATTTTTCGTAAAACAACTGTGAAAAGCGCGGTTATTGGGTTTGGAAAGATTTGACAAAAGCTCTTGATTTATATTTATCCTTGATGTTAAAATTACTTTCTATATCTAGATGTGTATCACCATTAAAAAAAAAAAAAAACAGAATCGTTCGGCCGCTAACTATTTTTCAGTTGCAATACCTATATTAAGCGAGGAAAGTCGGTTCTGAAAGCTTTTTTGGGAAAGCCTATAACAGCTGTGTACGATGAAGTAAGTTTGAAAGTGTCTTTGTTTCTAGAAGTTGGGTAAAATGTGGCTTTCGGCCGCTGACTCGGCCAATGGATATTTTTCGTGAAACCACTGTGAAAAGCGCGGTTATTGGGTTTGGAAAGCTTTGTCAAAAGCTCTTGATTTATATTTATCCTTGATTTTATAATTACTTTCCATATCTAGATGTGTATCACCATTTAAAAAAAATATTTTCAGAATCGTTCGGCCGCTAACTATTTTTCAGTTGCAATACCTATATTTAGCGAGGAAAGTCGGTTCTGAAAGCTTTTTTTGGAATGCCTATAACAGCTGTGTACGACGAAGTAAGTTTGAAAGTGTCTTAATTCCTAGAAGTTGGGTAAAATCGGTGATTTGTGTAGCTTTCGGCCGCTGACTCGGCCAATGGATATTTTTCGTAAAACAACTGTGAAAAGCGCGGTTATTGGGTTTGGAAAGATTTGACAAAAGCTCTTGATTTATATTTATCCTTGATGTTAAAATTACTTTGTATATCTAGATGTGTATCACCATTTAAAAAAAAAAACAGAATCGTTCGGCCGCTAACTATTTTTCAGTTGCAATACCTATATTAAGCGAGGAAAGTCGGTTCTGAAAGCTTTTTTGGGAAAGCCTATAACAGCTGTTTACGATGAAGTAAGTTTGAAAGTGTCTTTGTTTCTAGAAGTTGGGTAAAATCGGTGATTTGTGTAGCTTTCGGCCGCTGACTAGGCCAATGGATATTTTTCGTTAAACAACTGTGAAAAGCGCGGTTATTAGGTTTGGAAAGCTTTGACAAAAGCTCTTGATTTATATTTTTCCTTGATGTTATAATTACTTTCCATAATTAGATCTGTGTCACAATTTAAAAAAAAATATTTTCAGAATCGTTTGGCCGCTAACTATTTTTCAGTTGCAATACCTATATTTAGCGAGGAAAGTCGGTTCTGAAAGCTTTTTTTGGAAAGCCTATAACAGCTGTGTACGATGAAGTAAGTTTGAAAGTGTCTTTGTTTCTAGAAGTTGGGTAAAATCGGTGATTTGTGTAGCTTTCGGCCGCTGACTCGGCCAATGGATAGTTTTCGTGAAACAACTCTGAAAAGCGCGGTTAATTGGGTTTAAAAGCTTTGATAAAAGCTTTTTATTTCTGTAAATAATATATTTGAAGCGTCTTGGTATCTAAAAATGCGTTTATAGTAGGTTTGTATAGTACATTATGTTGGGATCTGTTCAAGTCATTTTTGATACCTAGTTGGTAAAATGTATTCTGATATGTTATTAATAGGGTGACGCCTCACCTTTTCCTTCACTTTTGACCATTAAATATCCGACTTAAGCTCTTTTTATAGAAATGCACAAGTAAAAAAATTTGACTTCTTAATTTGGTCGGGTTATCGTTGGCCGATAACTTTGGCCGCTAACTTCACACCGGTCGAAAATGCCATGTACTTTGCTTTTTATAAGCATGGCATCCGCAAGATCCACCCTCAACGTCAACATACTTTTTACTTAAAATAAGAATTTGACGGCCTGTAATCCATATGTCGTTAGAGCCAAGGTAAAAAGATGTGTATTCAGACTTATTGGACACGGTGTATATTAACAAAAAAGATCAGAAGTATCGCTTAAAATTTCGTGATTCAGAATAGACCTTTCCCATGAGTCCGGGTCGCATCGTGACCAAGTCGTGGCCTTTGTCAACTTAAACATAAGTATATATCTAGCAAATTTCTAGTGCTAAACCAGTAAATTAAACAAGTTATAATCTCCAGTGCCAGACTAATACATATATTTTGATACTGCTGTTGATAGCTCATTTTAATAATCGTAAAGTTGGAACTCCAAACCACCCACATAGCCGGGAAACGTTGGGATACATTATGACTACCTACCTATTCAGATCATAAAATTATACCTAACTATATGAGACAATGTCTCTAACATTAAAATCCTACTGGTTTTTATATTTTTAGTATTGTCCATTCCAAGATTCAATTACTTAAGACTCAAATATCAAACATATTGATCTAACTTGCAACTTGACGGCAAAGATGTCGAGATAACTGAAAAGAAGTCACCTTCACTCTCTACTTGTCTTAATCTGGCATTGAAAGTATTAACCCGTGTTTTAGCTAAGCTAATAAGTGGGTCCATTAACAGAGTAATAAGGCTGGACGCGCGCATAAGGGCAGGGCTAGTCAGCTCACTCACTACACCTGTCGCACGCGCACTGTTGACACCATCATCTCTCATCTAACGGGGACAATTAAATAGGGATCTTAACGGATATGCTTTGCCTGAACTCTAACTTTCTCTTTCCTCGCGGTTCGAAAAAATGAGTTCCGCCGAGTTTATTGTATGTTCTCGAGTCAAAAGTTTTTCTTCCGATCGGCATTTTTTTGACATGCTTAAATTTAAAAATCTTTTTGGAACATTGTGCTTCAATCAAACTGTCGTGGCCAGTTACGACGTGTGAAATATAGCGAACGTTTAAGTCAATGTATAATTTTCAGGTCGTCACATCACCTGTGCTCAGAATTGGCGAAAACGAATAAAAATGCAAAAGTATGGTACTTTTCCGGATTACAATACGAATGTGTAGAAGTGTAGTGCATAATTATTTTCCTTCGTATTTTCACGGAAACGTACGAACGTGAACGTGTACTAAAAGTACTGAAGTTGACTGAAGTAGCATGACAAATACGAACGTTTTCGAGAAAATACGAAGGAAAACAATTATGCACTACATCTGTTCCTATTCATTCATAAAGAGGCCATGCTATTTTGCGGCTGACGTACTTAGTTAAAATTACATTGCCTATTAGATGAATCTTTACAATTCTGCCAACCAGTGTCTAAAATTGCACTTATCGTAATAATTATAACCCCTCCCATCTAAACAGAAATAAGGCAAAAGTGTATTAACTACTTACAAAAAGCTCAATTTCTGGACACCCAGGAATAGGTTAGAGCAGGCGGTTCGCCTTGCGTTTGCGCCGCGCGGCCGTTTCACTGCGCACGCACCTACGATATCGATACTGGATCGACGCACTTGATTTCTACTGCATTCTGTGATCTAGTGATACCTGCGTGACCCTATTACAGCCTGTTTTATACGAAGGATCTGGTCCTCGGGACTTGTACTGAAACCAAACAGAAAATAAACGAATACAAGTAGGTACATTCCAAAATTCCATATCGCACATATATTTATATACTTTGTCACAGTATAATGTAATTTCTATATGATTTAATTATAGGTGCCATTATTGGTGGCCAGACTCTAAACCGCACAGAGAAAACCTTTAATAGAATTGAATATTCGTGTCCAAATTATCTGACAATGCCTAAAATATATGTATCTACCTACTTGCAGAGGCTTGTATCTAACACAATTCTACCGATATGTCGATTGCTATGTTCCTTATGATTACACGTAGTTAATTAAAATTCAGAGAGAGACAAATTAATTTATACAGCTATTGTGTGAAAAAGATGGCGTAAATGTTTGTTTACGGTAAAACGTGAATTGGTCAGTATGTCAGTCAATAAGCAGTTGCTGTTTCGCTTGAATAACCGAGACAAAATTGAAATGCGCTTTTTAAGTACTTAATTATTTTCTTGAGAGTATCGCTTTTTAATTTTTCATTCTTTTTATATTTTAAAAAGACGGCATAGATGAACTGTGTTTATGTTTTAAATGCTAATAAGCTTTACATTACTTATATTGCTACATTCAAACGAAATATTTAATGTGGAAATGTTGATGGCTCTACCGATTATTAACTTAGGCCTTTAACTGACGCATAATATTATTTCAAAGAAAATAATAATTTTATCTACAAGGTCAAAAAGAAGGAGCAAACAGCAAAAAAATTATAATACATCAGTCATCGTCAGTCCATCGACATATACCCTAACAAAGCCAATCAATCAATCAATCAATCAAACTTTTATTGATAAAATAGAAGTATTTTATATGTCAACACATTATTATTATCTTATACATAGAACATTACTTACACATTTCACCAATAATATCGAAACCATCATAAATCTAAATTTGATTTACGCCTCGGTTTTAATTCATTTTGCAATAATTACTCTCGAGTCAAAGTTCAGGCTGGTCTGTCTCTGGAGGCTAAACATGACTCACAACACAAGGGACATTTGTAGGTTAGGAAAAGGTCTCGGGTGGAAATATTAAACGAGCTCGAGATTTCTAAACAAGGCTCGTAACTCTCACAAATACATATATTATCAAGCTTTATCTGGTTTATAAATACAACCAAACATTGTAAGAAAACGTCATCTAATTTTGACTGTCGTTAAAATGCATTTCCAATAATCTAATATTGTATGTGCGTTGTGTTTTATACTTTGCGAATTATTAATATACAATAGAATATATAGAATTATTAATATAAATAGTTCAGCGAAAAGCATTTTAGTGCATTGTCAAATTTTAATTAAATTGATAATCTAGTTTTTAAACAAGTTTGGAAACAAATCTAATTATTTTATTAAATATTTTGATTTGTGTTTTAAGTAGTCACACTACTATATATAAATTATAAACTGTAATAGATGTCATATATTAAAGAAAAAACTGGCCAAGTGCGAGTCGGACTCGCGCACGAAGGGTTCCGTACCATTACGGAAAAAAACAGCAAAAATATCACGTTTGTTGTATGGGAGCCCCATTTAAATATTTATATTATTCTGTTTTTAGTATTTGTTGTTATAGCGGCAACAGAAATACATCATCTGTGAAAATTTCAACTGTCTAGCTATCACGATTCATGAGATACAACCTGGTGACAGACAGACGGACGGACAGACGGACAGCGGAGTCTTAATAATAGGGTCCCGTTTTTACCTTTTGGGTACGGAACCCTAAAAAGTGACGAAGCCCTCCAGTGGTGAAGGCCGGATCGGCTAGATCGGCCTTCACCACTGGAGTTTTTTTAAATATATGACATCTATTACAATTAATAATCTAGTTTTTAATTAATTTGCTATAACCATGTAATAATAATATCCAGAATCAGATCAACTACCTATTTATTTTTTCACATTCTTATATCGCCCACTGCTGAAGTCTTAAACATACTTACATATAAGCATCTCATCTACATATTACCTAAATTAATAGGTACCTACACATAAAATCTATTGGGCAACAATTTTGTACAAACAGATAATCATTGCGTGTAATCAAAAAGAAATATTTTGTTGCGATTAAATCATACATTTCATTTTGCCAAATCACACCGTACATGACATAATTCCAAACTGTTACGGCTTGCCACCCATCCAAAAAGACGTTTAGGCACACACATTTAGAAGCAAATACGTCTTTCACTGTAGCAAATAAGAATGACAAACGACACTCGATGCACGGGCACGCGCGGCTAATACCATATTTATTATCCCACAAATTAATATTACTGCTAGTAAATACATTCATTACATTTTGAACCTTATTTGTAAAACTATAAGACTTTTACCTTAGCATATGGCTCATGAGCTGTGTAATAATGAAATGATTGTGTAAACTCGCCGCAGGTATGACCCAGGCCTTAATTGTATGTTAAACATTACTTACCTACATGTAAAGACTTAGGAGAGGATGGAATTTAGACCTAGTTTTTGACAGACTGATAATAATATCTTTTGAGTCGTCTGTATTGGATAACATCTAAGGATTATTAACAAATAAGAAAGCTCAAAACCAATACTTTATAAACAGATATAAGTATATATTTGTCTGTATCTACAATAAATAAAATGCGACAGATACTTTTTACGAGAGTTATAGAAATTTTAAGTGTATTTGTAACACTCACAAAACTTAGCTTAGCTTTATCCGCTACAATTAAATCAGTAGTTATTTATAACAAATAGCGCTTTAAACATAAGTAACTACCTACATACCTATATATTGTCATAAATCAAATTTTATGCAAAAATGCCTGAATGTGACGTATACAATTTTAAACTGAGCTCTATTGCAAATAAATAATATTTACTTACTTCCAAAATTCTTTTACACAATGCACTTTAAAAGTACTTCCGTCCGTACCTACATGAAAGGTCAATCCTACAAACCATAAGCCTTTTAGTTAAGTCTTAATTCAAAACTGTTATAGCGATTCACGTAATACGAATAATACGATTATACGACAATTACCCAAAAAGCGCCTTAAGCTCTAGGAAACGTTCTTAATCGCCAAAGCATTTTTCACAGAGCTCAAATACATCTACGTGTTATTATGCCACATTAGACTTTAGCAAATTAAAGGGTACATTACCGTGAGGGTCAATATTTGCTATGCCATTTTGATCGCTATGACTGAAATGTTAAGTTGCTTATTGTAATAAATCATGAAATGTTTCGGATGTTTGATAGTTATTTGGATTGTATAATTTTAAACGTGTAAGTGCAAATCTTTAGTGGCGCATGTTAATTATGCTCTATTGCCTCTTACAAATTAAGATCTGTTACACTTAAAATTTAGTGTGTTATTCCTGAATGCTGAAAGAGTTTCAAAAAGTATTTTTTTTTGGTAAGTTGACATTCTAATGTGCGTAAAACAGCTTGTAAAAATATTAATACGATTGTGACATTGTAGCAGGAAGCGAGTGAAGATTATCAGAAAACGCTGTTCAAAAGAATATAGGCACGGTGGAATATATACATATATAATGCTAAAAGTCACAGACAACCTAACGTTATGATTGTATTTTAATAATGTAGTTTGATATACTTACATAGTACAAGCAAGGTACAAAAGGAACCCTTATGGTGCGACTCTGTCCGTCTGTCTGTCTGTCTGTCACATTGCTAAATATCTCGAGAACTACTGAAGCTATCGATTTGAAATTTGGAATAGTTATGAATAGCGCTAATCTTATTTTTTTATATCCACTAGTTATAAAAAAAAAGTGTTGCTTAAAAATCCACATTCATTTAAAACATTTACCATATCATGCATGACCAGATTTTTTCGTGTTCACACTTTAAGTGCATAAAACAACTAAATATTTGCATTGTTTGAGGTTACTAAAGATAACATGATAATTTTCTTAATATTATCGAATACGTATTTATGTGTTTTATCTAAACATCAGCTTTCCTAACAAGCCCTAATCGGTGATGGCATCAACATTTACAATGATTCTCCTTAACGGAATTACAAAGAATACGAAATTTGTTACGGCGTAAATGAGTTGCGGCATGATGATGTTTTAATTGTCTCGTGATTTGACAGCTGAATTAACTTTACATTTGAAAGACGTAAAGTTAATTCAGCTCAGCTGTGTACTGTGGATACACAATACACAGCACGTACGGCACTTTGCGAAAATTGTATTGCCGATTATCAATTTAAATAGATATATTTAAATTGATAATCGGCAATACAATTTTCGGCGATAAATTAGTGAACCCTATATATATACCTACCCATTTCAAATTCTGATGGCTCTGTGAGCTGTAGACCTAGCAAACCCCCATAACTGCGCCATTTGGAAAAAAAATCGTAAGATTGGATTGACAAAAGAAAAAATATATAATTATCGAACCTGCTCATTGAAAAATGAGACCTGTAGACGAGAACGTCCGGCCGGACATACGAAAGATTGTTTGCCCAAGTTGAAACGGAGACAAATTTATCAATTCAATTACATGCAAAAAAAACCTGCCAAGTGCGAGTCGGAATCGCGCACGAAGGGTTCCGTACCATTACGCAAAAAACGGCAAAAAATCATGTTAGTTGTATGGGAGCACTTAAATATTGATTTTAATCTGTTTTTAGTATTTGTTGTTATAGCGGCAACAGAAATACATCATCTGTGAAATTTTCAACTGTCTAGCTATCACGGTTCATGAGATACAGCCGGGTGACAGACGAACGGAGAGCGGAGTCTTAGTAATACGAGTAGGGTCCCGTTTTTACCCTTTGGGTACGGAACCCTAAAAACAAGATGTGTATGACGAAGTAATGACACATTTTAGGAACACAAATATTACAAGTGATAAATTTCAATAATGATAAAGAAATACTTCGCAACATTCATCATTCGTAAATCCGTCAATTGCTCAATCGCACGTCAAAATATTTATAACGATGCATGGACTTTCATTTTCCATAAACGAAGTTATGTAAATCGGGACAGTGGGTCGGCATAATCCAATAAGCACTAACCTGTAGTGTCTGAAAATAATCAATCAGCTGCGGACTGTTGTAATATATATAGCCTTAAACGCTTGTGTTTAATCCGGCTACCATACAAACGTAGTGTTGTTTAAAAGTATAGGTAGACGTATAAACTTGAAAATATAGCGTCGGCTAAAGTCGCAGACCTCGTAACTCCTCCGGAGGTTTGCCACTTTAGGTATTGTTGGCACTTTGGCAGGTAGCAATTACTAATTTCCTTGAAATGTAGTTACGAGGTTTGCGACTTTAGCCAACGTGATATTGAATACTTAATGATATAGGTACAGTTACGGGTGTGAATAAACACCTTCTCCTTCTTCTTCTTCGCCTTCTTTCCTTCTGGCCTTTAGGGCAGAAAAAAAGAAGACTGCGTAAGAACACAGACAATTTTAGCCATGCAAAATCTACTTATTATAATGAGATGGAACAACAAGTTTATGTTCAACGTAGCGCATAGTGTATTTATTTTCCTCGTATGTGTGTAGGTCTTATTCTTTGCGGTGCCAGTCTGCACCGTGTCACGGATTTCAATGGCTCAGTTGTGGGAGTGACATTAGGTAAAATTATATTTAAAAAAGAATTACTGACAAGGCAAAGGCGGAAATCATTATATCAGCTGACGACCTTTCTGGCGTACTGGGTAGTTACCCTGCCTGCGAAGCCATAGGCATTAGCCATCACACAAATAAGGGCATTTATTTGTGTAATGAGCACGGATATTTGTTCCTGAGTCATGGGTGTTTTCTGTGTATATAAGTATGTATTTATCTGTTTAAGTATGTATATCGTCGCCTAGTACCCATAATACAAATTTTGCTTAGTTTGGGGCTAGGTCGATCTGTGTAAGATTATCCCCAAATATTTATTTATTATTTATTTATAGTTTTCATTTATAACCAACCACATGCATGTTCTGGAAGGGATTTAGAAAACTTTTTTGGATATGTTTTTTTCATAATGTCTGGTTTTTTTATGATCACGCCAGTTTGTGGGGCAGGCGGCGTCGGGCGCTAATGATCGGAAAGAGCTCTTCCGCCACGTTGCGCCCGCGCCGCCGTCTATCAATTGATCGTTAATATATTGATATAAAACCACCGCCCGTTACACCGAAGTGTAACTATATGAGTTTTTTTTTTCACGGTTCAAGAAGTTTTCAATTTCGTGCATTAATAAACAAGTCAAGCTGACGTAGTCTTCAGTGCAGCTTTTAATATTTTTCCACCTGAGATTTGAACACCATTTTTTTTTAAATAAGTCAATTTAAGTTCCTCATTGATTTAAAACTTCAAGCGCTGGTGGCCTAGCGGTAAAAGCGTGCGACTTGCAATCCGGAGGTCGCGGGTTGCAATGCAACCCCGGCTCGTACCAATGAATGTTTCGAAACTTATGTGTTAACTAAACAAAATGCCGGGACAACGCGAGGAAGATGATGATTGATTTTAAAACTTCGGTGTAACTGCGAAGTATTTAACGTGAGTAAAGTCAAGTGGATGATAAAATATAATTATTGGCACAAGTCGGTCATCAATCAAACATTATTAGTTACAGACGTAATCCTAGGTCGTTATACTGACGCGAGATAATTCTAAATACTACGAGCCAATGGGGCGCAACACGGATTGTTGATAACCGCCATATTTCATAATTTATTCGGAATAGAAAAGGTAATTTTAGATGTCCGTATTATATACCTAATAATCAAGGTGATTTTTTTCACCCTAATCGAATGTGCTATAAAATGTGTAACTTCTAATACTAAACATCATAATTATGTAATACTAAAGAACAGTAAATAAAATCGGCTGTCTCATAGAAAACATGGCCATCAATCAATATGTATAAAACAACCTTTTTTGGTATCTGGGATTTAAGTGGTTCCATAGTTAAATCTAATATTATACGCGTCTACATGCACCTATAAGAAATATATGACCCGTCGATAAAATACGCTTGAAGATAAGTTATAACTAAAGGTAGGTATATACTGACCATAATCCAAAATAGAACGAACATACTGGAGACAAATGTTGACTACTTGCCTAATAGAAACGGAGAAAAGAAAAATCCCATTAAGGCATAGGAATCCGTACCCGCCCCTTTATTGGGTTTGAAGATACCACAATTCAACCGGTTATTAATATAAACAACACATTTATTACAGGTTAATAGCGATTTTCCATGTTAGATAGAAATTATCTTTTTATTTCCTTTCATGCATTCCGTAAGAAATTCAAAACGCGGAAGCAGATAGGTGCATTCCGTTCCGAACTAGTATCCTTAAACAGAAGTGACAGTAATTTATGAAATCTCGATTGATATTGCCGTTACGAGATTCGCTGGAACCCTTTCTTGCCAATTTATGCTATAAATTAGTTAAAATTGAATTTGCAACATTATAGACCAGATAAAGTAACTTGGGATACAAATGTAACCGCCAAATCATGGAAACTAAAAGTTACGTGTTTATTTTGGGCTGATAACATGGAAATACATAGGTGTATACGGAGAAAACGTTTGTATTTCATTAAGAATAAATTTAGCAGATAGATATATGTATGATGTGAAAATATGTGTAAACTCAAAAAATATGCCTGTGTAAAAAATATGTAGAATTGTAGTGGACTATAGACTGCGTGAATTTATTAATGTTAGGAAGTCCTCTTAACACAGTGATGGTTAAGAGGACTGGAAGATGGATTCGTTACTTTCATTATTTGCTTTGTACTTATACTTTACTCACTGAGGACTCTCTGTGACAGTTTCTCCTTTTCTCTTACGTAAGCTATTATAGTCACCAACCATTTGCTGTTTCTATTAGCTCTAGGAGGATTACTTTGCCGTAAATATTTCACTTTATTTGTGTTGTTTGTTCAGAAAAGGTAAATAAAACTTCTAAACAATATGTGGCAACCAAGATTTACCCGAGAATATCCGAAAGATAAGATAACAAATCTCAACGACATAGTTAATATGGAACCCTTCACATAGTTAATATGAAGAAAACGTGGCGTAACGCGGCGTTCCTAATATATGTATCAGCATCCTAGTTTTTCCGATGAGTCATAGGATAACAAAGATTGAGTCACTCAGAAACAAGGATCTCAGTTTAAAATAGAGCCTACGCATAGGTTTGAGTCATAGTGACTCCTACTCCTACCTCCTACCCTATATTCACATGACGAATATTACTAATGAGGAGCAATATTAGGAATTTACAGTAATATACATATGATTTGATTTTTTTCCTGAGATGTATAAGAATAGATAAGTTTGTAAATTGTTCTCTCTAAGAGGAACGCGACGGCACTGCAAGGGAAGCGCAAATTTGTTACTAATTTAATATCCCCTAATTTTTTTTTAACTAGCCTATAAAATGTCCCACTGCTAGGCAAAGGCCTCCCCCTAGACTTCCAATCTTCCCGATTAACTGCAGCATCCATCCAGTTGTTGAAAAATGCGTCCAGGTCGTCCCGCCATCTCCTTTTAGGCCGACCTTGCTGGCGTTTACATTGTGGCATTTGTGGCAACCACTCCGTGGCTAGTTTAGCCCACCTCTGTGGGGGGTGCATACGTCGTACATCGATCCCCTAATTATCCCCATCAAATATATTTTTCTCATCGTTTAAAACGGTCTCCAAAGAATTACCACTTTAATGCAGTTTTTTCTGCTGCCTGAATAAAAATTCTGTCTTCAAGAAAATAGTATAATGTGTCATCAGTAAATAAAGGGGTTCTCGTTTTGATCAGCAAAAACAGGAAATTATTAAACATATTTTTAACGGCTCTTAAGATCTTTTTATGAAAACGCCTGCATCCACGCTCACCTCCGCAGCCTCAGCCTCAGCTATTTGCTCCTCCTGCAGCCAGGCTCAGCCGCTGCATGTACTCGTACAATTAAGTGTAGATTGATATTATACGCCAGAGGTTTTAACAATTATTAAGCTAACCGTTTTTAAATGATTTGGTGATTCAATTTTGGTGACAGATCTATTATTTTAGTGACCAATGATAATAATTAGGTCATAGAAAGTACAATCGTTTGTTAATTATTACATTTATTACCCGAATCCCAACCCGGAACCCAAAGGTTCAGTGCATCTGGGCCGTCGCAGAATAAGCTTTAGGACTGACTAGTCACTTTACGAAATTGTCATAAGTGTCATACCATGACTTGTCTAATCATTTTCGACGTCGTTCTTAGCCATACCGATATTGTACCGAAAATCTTATTAGCGTGTCATTGTACGGACTATTGACTAACATCTATTAATGCGCCGTAATTGAATATTACGTTCGCTACCTACTTTTGAGCTTTGTTGTGGTTACCAGGTCATTACGAATGTTTAGCCTAACGAGCCGGAAACACACAGATAAACAAAGTTGTTGATTTCGATTGCCAATCATGTTGGTGTATTTGTTGGATCAATATTATACTCGAACCATATGCATATGAACAAGTATAAGTTTTTTATCAGGTCATCGCCTAACCGGCACAGATCCTCAAAAATATTTGAGGACCCTAATTTTACGTACAACCTTTCGTACTGTTATTTTGTTAGTAAAATAAATGTAATAATATAAGAGTGCTATGTTGTAGGAATAATACCTACCTAAAACTTGTTTAAGTCTTTTAGATGGGGTTTTTATTAATTGTGTTTACCTATCAACATCCTATCGCAATTATTATAGTTAACCACTATTACTCTCCATTAAATTCATCCGTGAATGTATTCGCATAAACTAATATACTAGATTACAGAATAAATGAACAAACCACTTTTTGCGGGCGGCGAAATATGGTACTATAACAACGCTTTAAAAACCGGCCAAGTTAAAAAGTTCACTTCGGTATGACGGTGCCAACGGATTTGAGAACTCTTCAATGTATCGGAATACCAGAGCTTTTGCTATGGTAATATATGGTGGCGCTGCTTCGAAGTGAAGAGGTATATTTGTACAGGTAGAAAGCATTTTATATTAATGACAACATGGCCGATAAATCGCTATTATAATTTGCATACGTGATTGATACCCAATGGTTAAGGGAGCGCTCTTTTTAGTTTTAGTAATGTGTTTGAAAATGAGTAGCCATATCTTAATCCTTCATTTTTATTAGTACATACATACCAACCTACATCTCAAATTATCATGAATAGGATTTTATAATTCACCGACCATTTAGGTCAATTACAAATCAGTTATTGAAGTGCTCAAATTATATTTCAAAAGCATGCATGAAAAACGGTTTTTTTCAAGCGGCAATGTTTTGCATGGTAGGCTACAAAAAAATACTACATAAGTTTAGCTTATGTAGTATTTTTTTTTGTATTATTATTAAATTTAATAATATTATTATTTAAACCACTAGCTTTTACTACACTAAAGGGGCTCACTCGGCAATCTCGGCAGGGTTCGTCAACAAATTGGCGAGAAAGCGATCCGCGAAAATGTAGTGACGGCACGCCTACTGACGATATCGGCCTGTCAGTTGTTTGGATTGTTCGGAACTGTCAAATTTTGGTTCTGACAGGCCGATATCGTCCGACGGACTGATAGGTAGTCAGTGGGCCGCTTAAACTTCGACTTAAGGTAAGTAAGTAGAGTTGGCCAAAAATTACACATGCGCGCATCGTCAGTAGGCGTGCCGTCACTACATTTTCGCGGATCGCTTTCTCGCCAATTTGTTGACGAACCCTGCCGAGAGTGCCGACTTGCCGAGTGAAACCAATCACGATATAATTGCTATTATATTGAAGGGATTAATGGCTTTATTTATTTATACTTATATAACATGATGTGATGGAAAACCTGGTCAGCAAAATATGCACTTTTTCTTTACTGAATGCCATAAAAGTACTACTGAGTGCCATTGTACGAAAACTCAAATTTATTTAGGTACTGCAACACAACTAAACAGTTGAATTAATTTGGATGAAATTTGGCATCTATAGGAAGATTTAAGCTCTAGGATATACCACCGGCTACTTTAGTTTAAAAATGTAACCATTGGGGATGTAGAGGTAAACTACACAGGCCTGACAGGCCGAATCCCACATGATTTGGACAGAGCCGCGAGCACAGCTAGTAAGAACATAAAAATACTAGTACTTACCCGTACCAATGAGGATATAATAAGATAGAGCGATACTGTCATAGTAAATTTTGTAACCACTGTAAATTCACTGCCATCTATGGACATACTTTAAAACTAAAAATGAAGATTAAAAAAAATACGTTAAAATGTATTTAAATATGGATAAATTATTTTTTTATTTGCATTAATTATTTTTATATGATTTTGACCCATGTTCTTTCACTGGTATGCGTTAAAATTATAAATAACAAACGAAACAGTCAACGCCCTCTATACGAGTGTAGGCCAAAACTAGTGGCGCCATCTGATCGAGAGTCAAATTTTCGTGATTTTCGAGGCACGTTTTTTCCTTAGATCTGTATCCATCTATTACGGAGTTATATCTATCTTTGCCCGTACCATGAGTCACTGACAGTGTCAAAACTGACATATACGCTAACGTCTACGTAATTTACTTTCTATACATCTCGCTCGCACTAATATAATTATGTCAGTACGGATGAGATGCATAGAAAGTAAGTTACGATTAGCGCGTTTATGTCAGTGCCAAATGGTTGTCGCATAGGTCACAACATTAGAAGTCAATAAGTTAGTATGTCACTTACGTAACCACCGATCTGATAAACCGTTTTTCCTGTTAGTTCCTATAATTGTTATCGGAGCCAATCAAAGAAAACAATTAATTTCGACCAGCAACACATCTCGATGCGAGATAACGGTAACGAGATATCATAACGCGACGTATTATGTGTATCTTATGTAGGTATTACACATTAGCTGTTGGTTACTTTCTAGCTATTTCCGTTTAAACAATGGGCCAATCGTTAGATCGATTAGACGATTATTATTGACGGTGTAGGTATTATTTCTTTATAACCCCCACATAACTGTTGTAATTAATTTTGAAGGAGTATAACACACCACACACATGTTCCGGATACCTACCACCACTGAGTAGTGTGGGATGGCTTGGCTCCAAAGCTGACGTTATTATTTCTACGCGGTACGGGCATCGTCGGGCGGAGCTCGGTCACCCAATCCTTATAATTTTTTTGATGCAAGCGTTAATTGGAAACAGGACGACTAATATCCACATAAAGGTAGTGTCTATTTTATTTTATGGACATTATGGAAAATTATTTTATACAATTTGAGGTATATTACATGACGATTGTATGGAGAAATGGTCGTGTGAAAGGGACATCGTTCAAAATTGCGTGTATGACCTTTGTTGAGTGTTTATATACATGTACTTCCAACTGTTTTCCCTGAATTATCAGCCTTAGTATATTTTATGATTTTACTTAGAACCTGGCATGATGTTGCTGTGGTACTGAATGTAATATAGCTATTTTGCTAACTCTGACATTCGTTATTCTGTCGGGCGAGTATATTACGTGTACTCTACTACAAATCCGCATTTCGAAACAGCCTAGTTTTTTTGTATACTTTTGTCTGCTACTTACGTTTGTTAATCGTCTTCCTGATGCTTACTACGATCGCCATTGACTTTTGAGAAATTATCATGCCGTATTTGCATCACTCAACAAACTTAACTACCTAATTAGTTGTTTAAATTTAAAGCACAGACTCCTTACTATTTCCGTAAACAGTTAGAATAATATCTATCGTTTTGTAGCATTGTTCACTTAAATGCACTTATTATCTAATCCAACTACGAAAGAGGCCGGTGTCGATTTTAGTCGCAAAAATGTAAAATTGATAGATTTAGTCCGTGAAATTTTGCACCTTTTGTTACCTAATTGAAATAAAAAGTACTGGTTTCTATTAGCACGTCTTCTTATCTTACCTTTTATCAGATAATTTTTTTGAAAACAGACTCACTAAATTAGTAATGTTTGCTTTTCTGATGGACGTTTAGGTAAACGCGCGTAAAGCACTGATTTTGTCGCTCTTATTTGTAAATTTCATAAAGTTTGGACGGCTAAACATGGTAATTTTGTATTACACATATCCTGTACTTGACGTTTATCAGACTACATTTTTATTATTATGACTTTGAAGTAGTGTAAATGAAAGTTAGGCGAAATCAATTTTCTCCAGAAATTACTTCAAAACAAGTGACAATTTCTCTGAAAATCGACTTAATTTCAACGTAATTTTGATACTTAAACAATCTAAAACATTTGCTGAAACTATTCTTATACATCAATTTGTATAATTTACCACCATGATTTTTTGATGAATTTTTAAAAACTGCCCCTTCTCTTCATGCATTACCGGTGACGCACGCTCGCGACCTCATTATTAAAAGGCAAGATGAGAAGACGTGCTAATAGAAATCAATACTTGTTATTTAGATATTACGTAACAAAACGTGTATAATTTCAACGACTAAATCTATCAATTTTACATTTTTGCTCCAAAATCGACTACGGCCTCTTAAGGTTAACAGTGTAATCGTATGTACAGTGTAATCAATGTAATCGTAATATAATAATACCTAAGTAGACAACTTATTCATTTTATGGATATGCTTACCTAGTAATAAATATTATAACACTGAAATTATATTAGTAGGTATTGGCTTTGCATGCCTATTAAGTGTCTGTATTTATCAAATTTCATATATAAGGTACCATGGTCTTAGCTTAGACATACATATACTTACACACCATAAAGAAGAAAGTGAAACACATTCTAAAGACTTACCATATGACCTTGAAGATCCGTGCTAGTATTGGAAAATAACTCTGATTAATGTAGTTTCAGTTTCTACCTCAGATGTCGCTATTAACCCGAATAGCGGCAGTGTCGGTAAATGCGCCGATTTCACGCTGCTACGATATGAAGGTAAAAAGCGGTATATCACGCATGAATCTACTAACTGTGGATGACAACGATAACCCTGGACTTAGGCGAAAGGCGAAAAAATGCAAATTCTAACCACTACAACTTAAGGGCTGTTTATAAAAGGGAAGTCAAAAAAAGTCAGTAAATAAAAAAATAAATAAATAAAACGTTTATTCAAAAATCTTACTTAAAAGTACAACTAAATACATATTTTCTTCTGCCAAACCACACAGTGCAAACGAGGCTCCTTTGTGTTTGTGTGTTTGTGTAATAATTATATGCGGAGTGTTAGGGCCGGCAACGCGAATGTAACTCCTTTGGAGTTGCAGGCGTACATAAGCTACGGAGGCTGCTTAACATCAGGCGGGCCGTATGCTTGTTTGCCACCGAAGTAGTATAAAATAAAAAAAATATGTTCTATAATATTTTTATGAGGCTAAAGTTTAATATCGCTTGGTTCTAAGGAGCCTAGGAACAGAGGTCTCCCTCGAGCTGACTTGCACGTTTTTTGGAGGCGAGAGCGTAGTAACAATATTATGGATATGGTTCATTTTATAGATCTTATACGTTTTGACATGTTCCTTTTTACCTAGGCTCTACGGCTCTTTTAGTACAGCTACAGTGTCGTTTGAAAACACCCAAAACACGGATATGCATATTTTTTATTCGTATCACACATTCGTAACGTACTTTCGCTGCGATAATTCAATAAACAATTACTGCCTAACAAGAAATCAATTGGATGAGGCAAGGAGGCTTCGACATAGAATCGTAGATTGTTAAAAACAGACAGTACTTTATCCTAGGTAGTCGTGAGTCTCGTGATTCGTACGAAATTGGTCTTCTTTAAATCAGAATGCAATTATTTACTCTTAGACATTTTCACAAAAAGTTTATTTCTGTTAATAGGTAATAAAAGTAAATATAAACCTCAAGCTGGGTATTTTAAAGAATTAACTAATTAAGAAAAGAAACACTGATCAAGCGTGTCAGTAATATTAAGAAAAAACCGGCCGGGTGCGAGTCGGACTCGCCCACCGAGGGTTCCATACAAATTAAACTATTTTTTTACAAATTTACAGGTTTCCGATTTTTCCCTGTATCTGTGGTGTAAGACGATATTACTTGCCAAATCTCATAGTTCTAGGTCAATGCGAAGTATAGGATAATTTTGATTCCCTTGAGTGTCAAAATTTACGTTTTTTTTGCGGCATAAATGGCCGTATCTTTTTTACGGTAACTTAGAAGATTGATTTTTTCACAGCTTCAATCAATGGACCGTAGACCTGAGTATATTATTATGGTTTAAATTTCAACTCGATACCTCCACGCGTTCCAGAGATAAAGGGTCTTGACAGTAAGACGGACGGACAACAAAGTGATCATATAGGGGTTCCGTTTTTCCCTTTTGAGGCACGGAACCCTAAAAAATAAAACAATTCAAAAATAATTGTCAGAGAGCGAGTCTGACTTGTGCTTGGCCAGTTCCGTTAATGATCAACCAAGTTTGTTCGTTTATTTATAGCATATCTACATTAAATCTATAAATTTTATAGATGACGGAAAAAGAGAACTTTCCTGCTGAGTTTCATATTGGTAATACACGGCTAGAAAAATAATATATAAATAGAGTTGATGTGTATATACACACCTATAAAAATATCCCTGAAAACTACAAAGGCGTGTAAGCAAAAAAAGCCAATATTGATATAATGTCATAGTGCCATATAATACCTTATTGTTTGTTTCGTATTTAATTGGGAACACAAATGTAATGCTTCGACTACAAACAAACATTTTATTAAGTTATCTGCGGTGTATCGTGTCTGTAAAATAATCTCTCCCCAAACTTTTTCTGGCCACTGTTACTTACCAATAATTCGATAATGGCATCGTTAATGTTTGCTGGTCATTGACTGGTCGGGCTTGAAGGCCGGGCCGGTAACCAGACTATGGGATTTCTGTCCGAGAATTATACAAAGAATAATTCGGCGCACCCGAGTAAAAGTTCATAACTGGACCACTTGCAGTAGGTGTATAATAAGCTGTTGACATTTCAGAACCACGTCATGTATGTTAATTTCAACGTCATGTATTTTAAATTCAAAAGTGAAGAATACATGCATCGATAATTTAGATTACAGAAACGCATGTTTTTTAATATTTTAATACTTATTAAAATTGACTCCTCTCGTCTATCAATAATAAAATACGTCACTTTCAATTAAATCATAGTTATTTATATCTCCATAAAATCAGTTTCGATACTGTCTAAACGAATTATTCAGTCAATTAAAAGCCGTATATTAAAAATATTTTGTATTGTTTTCTATGTCTTTTTATATTTTACATCCATATTGTAAAAAAACCTTACCTGAGATCAAAGATAAATAAAGGGAGTAACATCATAGAATTCACTAATAGTAATAATATCTTCGTTTGCACTTCGTTTGTTATATGGGAGCCCCACTTAAATAGTTATTATATTCTGTTTTTAGTATTTGTTGTTATAGCGGCAACAGAAATATATCATCTGTGAAAATTTCATCTGTCTAGCTATCACGGTTCATGAGATACAGCCTGGTGACTGGTGACAGAGAGATCAACACACGGACACCGGAGTTTTAGTAATAGGGTCCCGTTTTTACCCTTTGGGTACGGAACCCTAAAAAAGTGACCAAGTCCACCGAGTTGGTTTGTTGTCGTTGTATGGAATTAATACCAAACGAAGAGGCTTAACTATAGGTAGTTGGTAAACATGATGTCAATATCCAGAGAAAAATGAGGAGTGCGTTAGTATGGACCCCGGTCGTCCACTATATCGTCTTAACTTGGTTATATGTTGCCCCACGTCCACGCCGCGCGCCGTTAACTAACAATTCCTAAACCTTGCTGCAAATACATAAGGTCCACCAGTAATTAGTTAAGAGAGTTGTTAGTTAATAACAATAGCGCAGATTGTATGGGACAAAGGTCACGGTGTGTAGATGGGCAAATTGTCGTGTTCCCAGGATATATCCGGAAGGATGCGGTCACGTTGCCTGCGCTTAAAATTTTGATTTTGTGTTACATTCGTACCAAATCGAATTAAAACTATCATTACCGAATTAAATGATAGTCCGACAAAATAATTATTTTGTGTTGTTATACTTGTTATTTTATACTAAAACAATACAATTATTTTCTTAATCTAACACTTACGGATATGTTTAAAACTCTATATTTTTAATACTAATACCTCGAGTCGCAATCCATCTGTTTCCTAATTGGAATATTGCAAGATCATGTATGTAACATATCCTTGTCTACACTGTTAGAATTAAATTATTTACAGAAAATACTTTAATTTGTTTTTATTTCAGTTATATCCTTGTCTTTCAATCAAACAATTCAATATTATCATTATCATCCAGTGAAGCAGATCCGATGCACATAAATTGATTTGGTTCGGAAAGACAAAGTAATTGACACCTCATTTACTGCGGTCCGCCGCGTGTAAGACGACACCGTGAAAGTATTAGACATATGTTCTAACAGCAACATTTTTAACTGACCATGGGTGAATACTTAAACAATAAACAAATTACAAACTAAATAATAATACTAAATAATACTAAAGTAAAAATAAACTTAAAAATACTTACATAAAAGGCCCTTCTAAATTGGATGATGGTATGGGTGAATCGTATGTATTTGCAGCAAGACTTAGTTAACGGTGTGGACGATGGTATATTAGTAGGCTTGTGCAACTGTAGTGTACTTGTATGATTAATAAGTTTTTTCCTAGCCTATTCTGGCGTCTCACTGCTGGTCAAAGGTTCCTGATTTCCACACATCCCTATTTAGTGCTTCCACTGACCAATTGTTAAGGAAAGTGTTCAGGTCGTCTTGCTTTATCTTCTCTCTTTATCCACTTGGTAGCTACACTAGTCCACCTATCTGGGTCCATGCGGTAGATGTGACCGGCCTAGTCTTATTTATTGATTATCTTATTAATTAATAACTACCTAACTAACCAATTTTAGTAATACTTATTTTTTGTAGCTTCTTTTAAATCGTATTGTTATATACTTTAAAGGCACTGTTAGCGGAGTATGGAGTGAACCGAGTGAATAAGAACCGATTGAATAAAGGTCTACTGACAGGACGTGCAGTTGGTGCAGTGCACAAGGAGGCGTACTACTTCAGATACTAACATTTTGTCAATTAACACACGCGCAGTGCACTAGGAGGCGTACTTCAGATACTAACATTATGTCAATTAACACACGCCTTACACGATTTCTATTGTTAGTGCAAAAAACTGTGAATGTGAAGAAATACGTGTAGTAAATCCTGACTAATGTTTGCAGAGGCGCCCACAAGATTACCTTTTAAAGATTCGATAAAAGAGATATTATTTGTCGGTCCTATTGATTTGTTCCATTGCCATCCACTTAACATCAGCAACATAAGATCCCATGTTAGGACCAAAGACCAAAATGACCAAAATGTACAATTTACTTAACGATTTTTTTAACTGCCCACCAATCCCCCACCAACCCACCAACATAGACGGCTAACTAAAAGTGGTGAAGAAAGATCCCCACGGGCAGCAAGAAAGATATCACTCATATCTCACACGTTCGAGTAACTCCAAAAAACCCCTCTTGGGCTCCCCTACTGAGATGTTACTTAGTTTTCTTGGAATATCACTTACCTACAAAATTGCATTTCAATTCCCAATAAAAATTACGTAAAGGTAGTTCCTCTAACAATCTCGTGTCACGACAGAAAAATAACGTAAAATTTAATTACTTCATCAGTTTAACGTGCCCCGAATATGTACTCGTAAATCAAAAGATGACCATCGCGCGGCAACTGCTAATTTGATTTTAGACTAAAGATATGTACTTATCATACGGTAGAATTTCGACTGGTTTTGACTTCGGACTTCCTGTTTTTTGGTTTCAAAAATGCAATATCTCGTGATATAACCGGCGCAAGATCGTATCAATTGGAGTAAGTTTCATTCACACTTGCTATTGCTACTGACGCAATTTGTTCCCATACGATGATATCTGTTAATAGCGGGGTTAAAAAGACCTGATGAATTGTTTTCATTGTGAAATTGGGCGCTTTCAAATAAGTCTCGGCTATCATGTATCAGTGCTTTAAGCGGAAGCTTACATTGTTGTAGAGAAATAGTATTAGTTATCATATAATCTGATTCTCAGCGATTTCCCTTTAAGCAAACTTGCACGTCTAAATATGTCACTCATTGTCATAGTAAACGTACCTATTACTTTCTGACACTTATAATAATAGTGCAAACAAATTCTATAACTAAATAGCTATTTGTACGTTCTATCAGACCATTAAGGTAGGTATTAGCTGGGAACGATTACCATAGCCTAGGCTAACCTGGCGAAATACAGTCACTTTAGCATAAAACTGGTATAATATCATGATGATTGAGTAGTAGACTGGCCAATCAAACTATAATTTTAGTATCTAAGATATAAAACACAGCTTTTATTTACTGCCGACAGATGCCACGAAAGATTACATTTCTGGCACGTCGAGCTCGATCATCTCATCTTTCAGTCATCATCACGCACGAAAATCTAACATGGTCAAGACTTATTTGTTAAGTATTTAAAAATAGTACATTTCGATGCTAGTGCGGAAAGTATGTCATTACTTCACGAGTACCGAGATATCTTGCCACGAGACGTAGGCGAGTGACAAGACTCGGGACGAGTGAAGAATGACATTTCCGCACGTGTATCGAACGACGTTTTTTAATACAGTTGCGAAAAAATAAGAAAAGCAACAAGTAAGGAATGGAATTCGGAACTTTTATATGCTCGTGGCAAGATATCTCGGTACTCGTGAAGTGATGACATACTTTCCGCACTAGCATCGAAATGTACTATTACAATTTACAATGCATGTGCTCGAAAAGTGCGTTTCCTACGGAGCATATCATGCGGAAAGTACTACTTTTCCGCACTAGTGCTTTTTGTTTTAATTTTTTTTACAGTACATATGGTGCTACTTTCTCGCACTAGTGCGGAAAAGAGCACTTTTCCGCACTAGTGCTTTTTGCTTTCAATTTTTTAATAATTAAACTTATTTGCCATTATATATTTTTTTTATTTACTCGCACAATGCATAGTAAAACTTTGTATGATACACGTGCGTAAAGATAATTTCCGCACTTGTTGCATAAATAGCTAAATTTGTGGACAGTATCTCAATAAGATTACATTACGACGAACTCGGCTAGGTAGGTACTCTTAAGGCTTAAAAGGTGTGGCTCGCGCGTTGATGTCAAACGTATAAGGATCGTTCAGGTCACAAATAATTGTTCCCACGAATAAATCGCATGCCCTATTGGACTGTAATTAACCCAGATAAATCCAAACAAACACATTCGCATTATTGATGGCTAACCAGAAAAGATCGGATGTGCGCTCGTGAGGTTTCACAATGGACGTGGGTTGTTGGTGTACTTGGAGCATTTCCGTTACGGCAACAATAAAAATCATGTTTACAATAATTAATTTTCCTATCAAGACTGTAGAGGAATCAACAGCCTATTAAAATAATAGTGCATGCATGACGTCATAGTGTAAAGGTATAATATGTTTTATATGTTCAATTGTTCAACTCCTCATCTCTGACAAAAAATGCTTATTAATTTATTTATAGGTTTTGTTGTTCGTTTTCATTCATTCGTTCGCTGTAACTCAAGCAAACAGTAAGTGGTTTTAGTTTTCTAACTCTAATAACCATAATTGCTTATTTACATTATTTTAGCCATAAACTTATGTTTTTTTTACAATTTTAGTTCAGTATCCGGATCAGTTAAGTTTCAGTGTACCACACGCCTAATGTTACGCGATTGCAAAGCTATTGTCGTGTCAGAGACAACTACATGCTATCAAGTAATTAATCAGTATAGCGTGCGTGTGCTCATGACATGAGTCTCATCTCATGACACTCGGCGCCGATAGATGTCACTCACGACTTTGCCTCTTTAGGGTTCCGTACCCAAAGGGTAAAACGGGACCCTATTACTAAGTCTCCGCTGTCCGTCTGTCCGTCTGTCACCAGGCTGTATCTCATGAACCGTGATAGCTAGACAGTTGAAATTTTCACAGATGATGTATTTCTGTTGCCGCTATAACAATAAATACTAAAAAGTACGGAACCCTCGGTGCGCGAGTCCGACTCGCACTTGGCCGGTTTTTTTGGGAATTGAAACTGCCATTTTGGCAACGGAACCCTAAACACTTCCTTTTTCGTTAGTCCACTAAGCGATTTACTTATATGTACAGTAGATATGGTTACAGTGATAGCCCAGAAAAACATTCCAGTTTTTCTGAAGGTAACTTGCCGAAGTTTTACTATGGAACATGATATCTAATTAAACTTTACCAATTAAATCATATCGTAGAGAAAATACTATATAAGAGTGTAGGAATACACTATAAAAGTAAACAAATAAGTAGGTACCTCATATTTTACAGTTGTTTTACTTAACCTACGGGAGCCTACAACTTATGATCAATCTCAACTATATGTATGCTTTATGTTATGTACCTATAAAGCCACAAGCAGTAACACTAAACTAAGATTAAGATAAAACAGTCATGTCAGAGTCAAACCCGCCTCACTTCATTTAAATTTCCCTTTGCACATACTCGTAATGCACATTTCCTTTATTGGATGTCAAAAGATCAGCGATCGTCAGATGTCAGGATGGAAGACTTCCTTTCACATTTTGTGGTAATCGAGTAAAATATCAGTAGACAGTGTGAACTGGCATCAAATACTAATCCGGTATTTAATACTTCTTTTAGGGTTCCGTACCCAAAGGGTAAAAACGGGTACCTATTACTTAGACTCCGCTGTCTGTCTGTCTGTCTCTCCGTCTGTCATCAGGCTGTATCTCATGAACCGTGATAACAGTTAAAATTACACATGATGTATTTCTGTTATCGCTATAACAACAAATACTAAAAACAGAATAAAATAAATATTTAAGTGGGGCTCCCATACAACAAACGTGATTTTTTTGCAGTTTTTTGCGTCAAATTTATTGAAAATTACAATGCCTATGCATGTGACGCAATACTCAGGCTCGCGACCCACGCAGTAGTTAATTTTTTTTACTTATATATTTTGACTACTTACTTGAATTCTTTTGGTATTTTTGATGGGAATAATGGAATATTTATACTGCCATTAAACAGCGATGGAGTGTTCTCTGTAAAGAATATTGGTCCTTGAAGTAAAACATGCATGTGAAGTGGGGACGATTGAAACAATTTTGTGAAAAAGAGAGTGACAGTGATTTTATTATGGTCATGATTGAAACATTGTTATAATTGAAACTTTTGTATGGAACACAAATAAAATGAAATATTTAATGTTTGTATGTATTTATACAAAAAAACCTTATCGTTATATCTTGTTGTTGCATTAAAACACGTTTCAATCAATCGTTTATTTGCAGTTAAAACTTAGTACCATGCATGCAAATACCGTTATATTTAACATTATACCACCGGTAATGTCAAAATTAATTACACAAATCAAAAGAATAAAAAATCCATTACAATTAAAAATATAGTAAAAAATTAAATTATATGTATATTAAATGTTAGTGAATTCGTTATTGCCAAAAAAATAAGAAAATAACTTAAATAAGAAGAAATACAAGAGAGAACACATAAACTGAGTTAATATATAAATGTCAAATTATAAATTTAATCTAAAGCTCTAGCAAAATATTATTTGATGGAATAATACGCTTACTAATAAAATATTGTTTTAGTTTTCATTCAAATGTTTTTAGATCCTGGCATTCCTTTATATATTTATCTAATTATACACTAATTATATTATCTAATTATTAATTGCGGTATCGCATAAATTCTTGTCAAAATACCTAAAATTACTTTTAATTGGGTACTAACATGTCATCCTTAGCTATTCCTTAAATTACTGCGGACATTCTGTCTGGCTGTTTTAAATTGGTCTTTATTTTTAAAATAGGCATATAGAGAAAAAATAAGAGAAATAACTGTTAAAATTGTATGCTCTACAAATATATATCTATACACACATCCGAACATCCTACAAGAAACCGTAGAACTTTTTTATAGAATAGAATAGAAATCATTTATTCAGACAACACATCAATACAACACATATATAGCAAATACAAGACAAAGATAAAGAAAACAGTAGAAATAGAGATGTGAAGCCGAAATGGTCTCCACTCAGCAATGCAGCTGGCACGACTAGCGTGGTCAACGGCGCTGGTTTTCTGTGGAGCCAGCGGTGTGTGCGGGACAGCATAGTGCGGGACGGGACACGTAACATAACTTAACTGGTGAATAACTAAAGAACAAAATAGGTAATTATGACGATGACGGGATCCGGGATTTTTTAAATATATAGCTTCAGGCAGCAAGACTTTGTTGGTGGTTTTATGAGCACATCTTGTATTTATAATGTATATTAAAATAGTTACAGGCGGTTAAACAGTGTTTCAAAAGTCCTCGTCCTATTACAGTTATTTATTACATACGTATTTATTTTTAATTTGTAATGTATACATATAACATACGTTTAACCGATGGCATATGAACAGTGAAAAGTTTTATCATTGCACAGGTTGATGTAAAATGCATTTTTTATGATAATCTGTTACTGTCACGCAACTTGATAAGTTATTAAAGGACAGAATACCGTAGGTTTTGTTTATTCTAGTAATTATGTTGCAATCGGCACTTCGGGTGGTCATTTTCACCAGCATATTTTGCCTATGTTCAAGTGTAATAGATAAGATAATTGTAAGTAGTTAGGCAGATTTAATTTTGTTTTTGATTTCAGCAAAAGATTTTTGAACACGAATTTCTATCTCATCACATAACCCCCCTTTTTAAACGACTTCATTGGGGCATTTAACATTTAGATTCATTAACGGAGTAATGAGCGTGATGATGCGCAGAGCGTAAATTTTATGATATTGTATATAAATAAATAAATAAATAAATAAACATTATTATAGGACATTCTTACACAGATTGACTAAGTCCCACGGTTACACATTACACACACACACACACACACTATATATATGCACACTAACACATTCTGTTATTATCTGTAGGGTCCAGGGGTCTTCAAATTCCAGTCATTTAAACACTGTGACCCACCAGCAACAGAAGTCGATTTGTGGATGACGCAGAGAAAATTTAACAGGACCACTAATGTTATAGATTTGACATTGTCTACACCGTGGCCACTTAGTGATGACATCGTAGTAAGTACCTTGTATTACTTAGGAAATTCGAAGAAAATATTCGTTAGATGCTGATAACCAAAACTTACTAATTACTACCACAACTTTAGAGCCATATACCTATAGAATCGGTAGTATATATCTATACAAGGTTTAATTTGCTTAGTTTGCAATTAGTGAGTTTTGGTTGACGATTCACCTGACGGTATGTGGCTAGCATTTTTACATTAGAGAACATCTTAGGTAATAATAATAGTTATTTGTTATACAAGGGTGCAAAGTTGTATTTTACCCGCGAGTGTGGAATTGAAACACGAGCAAGCGAAAGGATTCTATAGTTGAACCACGAGCGAAGCGAGTGGTTCTAAAATAGAATCCTGAGCGTAGCAAGTGTTTCAAACACACGAGAAGTAAAATACATTTGCACCCGTGTGTAACACAAAACTTTTCCCCTCACTATAGCGAGGAAAGTGCAACATCCACAGGCGTTAGATCATCTTCATCACTGGAATCACTCATTTTTTTACGATATTATAACAGAAAACACTAGAAATTCTGATTTTTACGCGAGTCGGTGAGAAGAACAGTAAAAATTTTGTTGACAATGTTGACATTTCTGTTCTGAAGTATGAAATGTCAACGATGCGTTTTGAAATTGCATCGACTCAACTTGTGCGTTCAGAATTATATTAAACATCATTACAAAAAATCTAACGTTTCTTATGGAATTTTAAGGTTTATGACTTAAAATTATTAAATAAAGCTAAATTTGGTATTTTTTATTAGATTCTCAAACCATTTATTTAATGATAATTAATATCGAACGAACCATTATCATGAGCGTTTTACGTTTTGTTATCTGTCAATCTACTTAAACACGCTCCATCCAAGGTCAAATTACTTTCCCCACTAGTGGATAAAATGCGTTTTTCCCCGCTTGTTTTAAAGGATAATAGACGGCTTTCCGAGCTAGTGAGGGGAAAAATTATTATGTTGCCTACCGCTAAAATGATGATTTTCAACCTTACAATAAATAGTACATTGTACAACGTGGGAGGTAAGTGAAATATTGTACGAGAGTCTAATATGTTCACGACAGCCGCAGTCTGGACGTCTGGAGTGAATTAAAGACTCGAGTGTGGACTCGAGTAATATATAATATTCTTACCCCTGGGGTTACACACAACACACAATGTTTTTCATCACACTTGCGAAGATAAAACTAAATTTTAAGCAGTCAGTTCTTATATACGGTGGCATTTCAAACATTCGTCCGCCATTTTGAAATTTTTTGGCAGTTTAGGCATCGAAGGCACAGACCCATCGGCATTCAGCCACAATTGAAAAATGTGTAAAAATATTTGAAACGGCTATAAAATTAATCAAATTAAATATTTTAAAGCATAAACAAAAAATAAAAATTTGTAAACGTCAGTATTTTCAAAGTAAAACTCATACCTACCTACTTGGTTCGTATGAATTAGGGACATAGTTAAAAAAAAGCTATAACTCCCAAGTGAGTTATAGCTTTTTTTTTTCAGAATACATAACTCACGCAGGAACAATATAGGCCATTGTCCTTCAGTACACCTGCAAGAAATAAGATCTTATTCGAGCAAGTGTGATGAAAAATTTATAGCGAGTCTCCTACAATCCAGTAACTTTGTCGCCTTTTGTAAAGGGATTCGTTTGCGTCAAACCCGGTAAGTAGTTCTCTGATTTTTTGTAGACTTGTTTATGGTATTGGCTGTTGGCTCAATGAATAATCCAAGTTTGAGACCTCGAGCGCCGAACGCAACTTTGTCAAAAATCGAAAAAACCGCGAAAATTTCGTTTTTTTTTAGATTTGGGCAATTAAGACTTTAAAGGACTAGTTTTTGACAGTGCCTTCTCAAGACGTTTTTAAAGTAGACAAATTTGCTACAATACGAGACTAGATGTGTCTCTGTAGATCTAGTTTCCCAGATCATGATAATCCCTACTTAATATTATAAATGCGAAAGTAACTCTGTTTGTCTGTCTGTTATCTTTTTACGCTTAAAGCGCTGAACTGATTTAAATGAAATTTGGTGTGGAGATAGTTTTAGGTCCGAGAAAGGATAGTTTTTATCAATCATCATCAACATATACGCAGACAAAGATACAGGTAAAAGCTAGTGAATTAAATATAGGTAATTTTTTTTGTTGTGACATGAAAATTAAGGACTCCTCAATATAGCGAGAAATGATTCGTGTTTAGACATTATAGGTATTAATATCATGCTGGCAATAGATAAATCCTTAGTACCTATCAATAAATTAAGTATTTTTCATACGTAGCTGGAGATAAAGACTGCGACCAAGAAAGACGGCGGATACAAACCCGGCTCCTTCTACATGAAAGGTCCATTCTGCAAAACGCTACAATCACTTACCGGAGATTTGTTCAATGCGATTTTGAATGCTACAGGGGTTGAGGAGTGCCCCATACCAGTAAGTCCAGTCTGTATTCTGCCAAAAAATCTTATTTTACGTAGAACGCATCAACGACATCACATAACAAATCCTCTTTCATCACTATGGGAGAGGATGAAATGAGTATTCGATTTTTAAGTTACATACGCCTCTGAATTACATATAATCAACTACACTGCAAAATCAGCTGCATTGCGTGAACTCGATCGCATTATCTCTCTATCGCACCAATACATCAGCACGGCTACCACGAGTTGGCATGACATTTACGTTAGCGACTGCGTGAACTCAATCGCATTCGCTCTCTACCGCACGATTACATCAGTGCGAGCGAGATGAACTGCGATCGAGTTTACGCAGTCGCTAACGTAAACGTCAAGTGTCAACTCATGACACGGCTGCTGATTTATCTTTTCAGGGTGATGTAAAAGTGGACGACTTCTACGTGGACAGTGAAAAACTAAACGATCAAATGCTGTACGGGGACTACAGAGTCGAACTGTTCTTTTTTGTCGACAGTCAAACGAAAGGATGCTATCTCATGTACATGCAATTGATGTCTGAAGAAGACGAATAAGTTTTTCAATAAAATAATATTCTAAAGTCATGTTTATTTTCTCCCTTTGTATTTAAAGTATGGTATTTAAATATTTACATATTTTGCACTTAATAAAGGCCGTGGCAGGATAAGCTAAGTGAATCTGCCCCCCGCGAGTTGTGGCTTGTAATTTCTTTTGGTGATGTGGCTTTCTATTAGTAACAAGTACCTATGCAAAATTTCTGACCCCAAAACTTTATAGTTTTTTAAATATGATCTTTCTTCGATATTGTTTTTTCTAGCCAGCCGATTTTAACGTGCGTCACGCATGTTGTGCGTAGTAATGATAATTATATGACATCAATTATTGGATATATTGTTATACAAAAAAATAAAAATAAATACAAATACAAATATATTTTTTTAAAGAGACCGCTCCATTTTTTCACCAGTAATACACCCACCAACGACCTATAATATACATATATTTTTTTCAAAATTATAGCTGAGGAAGAACATGGAGATATCCTTACATAAAATACTTTACATGCATTTCCTAGAACCACTATAATATAAAACGAAATGATGGAAACCACTTTAGAGAAACGTGCATGTTGCATACTAAATACCACCAAAAACATTTCATGTAAAGTGTTGCCAAGACTAGGCGCATAAAGCTTTTACACTCAAAAGCTATCAGATCCCGTAGTAGGTACCAAGACTGTTACTCTGTAAGTCCTAACTTTATTAGCTCTAACTGTATAAAGCCAACATCTTGGTCAAACGTACAGTACGGCTTGGCCGTTTCGTTGCAGTCACATAAACACTCACTCGGTGGACTTGTTGTACAAAGTAGTTACACAAGTCTTTCAAATTCTAAGTGTCATTAAGGGATTGTCCAATTTGTCCATTTGACAGCAACGAAACGGCCAAGCCGTACTGTACGTTTGACCAAGATGTTGGCTTTATACAGTTAGAGCTAATAAAGTTAGGACTTACAGAGTAAAAGTCTTGGTACCTACTACGGGATCTGATAGCTTTTGAGTGTAAAAGCTTTATGCGCCTAGTCTTGGCAACACTTTACATGAAATGTTTTTGGTGGGATTTAATTAACTCCTTGCGATTATCATACGTTATGAAAATATCTTATTATTATAATAATTACACGTCAAACGAAAAAGGCTTACATAAACATTGAACGTCTTTTTGTCAATAAACTCATCGTTGCTTTTATGAAAACGAAATTAATCGTAAAATTTGTGAAGGTACCTACTTGTTTTACGTAGGTACCTAGCTACCTAGTTTATTGCGTAGGTAGGCTTATTGCGTATTAGTGCACTTGGCACTTTGCCATCACTATCAGAGCCTCTTCATCAATACCGCTGTAATCTCAAATATAAATGTAGTGTGTATTTAATTTATCAACACACACACACACACACAAGATAGCTGTGAAAGAAATTTGAATGTAGTGAGCATATGAAAGAAGCCCGTCTACCATATTTAAGTGCTCGTCGGTAGTCGGTTCATACATTTGCTGATAAAGCGTCCGTCAATATCGTACTATGATATATCCGGTGTGTGAGCGAGACCACGCTGTGCACATAGATATGCTCCGCTTGCACACAGGAAGCGCCGGCGCCACATGGATCCGCATCCAGTGCGAAGACTGCCTGAGCATTGGGATACGGGATACGGTGTCACCCAGTTATTAGTAAACCTGTGGTATAAAAAACTGAAAGGAAATAATAAAAATTCCGTCTGTTTCTTTAAATATGCTAGTTAAAGATGTATGACGTCACAGTGTAAACAAAATGTGTTAGGTACAACATATTACTTTGTTAATTACATACGCAACATTGTGGGTACGCCAGGGTACGCAGACATGATAATTAAAAAGAGAGAGGTAATTTTATGAACGATCCTATACATAATGTATGTCATTAATTATTAATTAATCATGAATGATACATATTTCAATAAAATTGATACTTCGAAAAAATGATAAGTAATAACTTTTTTTGACAAGAGCTCTAGCACTATGTCTTCGTTTTTACACGACTGCCCAAAAAAGGAGTGTATTGTTTTTAAAGTTTTTATTGACGGGAATTTACAGTTATACTGCTAAAGTAATCAATATTGTGTAAATATTGTCTAAACTTTATCAATTTTTAGTGTTCACGTATTTTATTTTACTTATTAAGTATACTAACTTATTTTACAATAACAACAGCTGACTAGTTATGCTGGCCCAAAAACAGCTAAAGAAGCATATATTGGAGATAATACGTTTTGTTTAAGTTAAATTTTATTTTTTAATTACATTTTGTAAAAGACGTGTAAGTATATTTAAGAAAAATATTCGTAGTTTCTCAGTTGGTGTTCTTGTCAGACGTAAATATTATTAACCAAGACAGTAAGTTCCTTTTACAATAGTTGCATAAAAAATTGATACTTTGTCGTTTTTTTTTATTTAAATCATTTATTCACACAAAACAATAAAAATGTGCACACTACATTAAAAATAAAATACAGAATTCGAGAGAATCTTAAAAAATAATATAGTTACATGTAAAAAATCCGCAACGCAGGCTTCGTCAGGTGGCTACAAATGCAAATCAGCAACATGCTTCGTCCCAAAAATACCAATGATAATATCCGCAACAGGCCTCGTCATTTCGTTTGTTTAAATAAAATAACCGTCACGAATCGTACCTGGCTCAAACTATCGTATTGATACGTGATGTTAGCAAAGTGGCATGTATAGGCATAATTAGTAGGTATAAAGCATGCGACGAGGTGGCCGAGTGGTTAAGGCGTTGGACTGCTAATCCAATGTGCTCTGCACGCGTGGGTTCGAATCCCATCCTCGTCGATTTTTTGTTTTTTTTGTGTAATATTAAGGGTGTCGAAATATTTAAACTAATTTTACAAGTTTGTATTTTTATAAGAATTATAAATATTTGTTTTAATTTTTTCTTCGAGCAGTTAATCTACCTATCGCATCCAGATCGCACCAAGACTAACGTTTATTTTACTCAAACATAAAACATTAATTAAAAACTGTTAGATAAAGATCTATTAAGCAAAGCCTAATACATATTTAATAGTACAGGTATTCATGTCTACACACTTTCCATGCGAAATGCCAACCACGTCTTTTATCTCAATTACTGTAAGAGTGATTAAGGGAACAGTCATAAATAGCAGTAAGAAAATGATCCTTTCCTGAATTCCTGCCAGTAATGCGTATACAATAAATCTGTGGAGTCAAGCGCCGGGTCAACTGCACGAGATACTCCAATCGCTAACCGAACATGGGAATATCAAAGTCATAAGGGACCAGTATAAGTAGGCCGTGTAAACAACCGTGGCGCTCGCCTTGCGGCTATCAAAGATAGATATAACTATGCGGCTATGGAACATATTTGTTATTGCCCGCGAGTGACTGCGTGGAATGATGATGATGATTGATAAAAACTATCATATAAATACCTAGTCCTTACTCAGGCCTCAATCTAGCTCCATACCAAATTTCATCTCATTCGGGTCAGTTCTTTTATCGCGTTTTCAGGGTTGGTCCCAAGATAAAAGTTGCTCAGTATGACCTATATATTCACCCCGTAAATTATTGCAGGTGACTAAATAAACAACCTGTATGTCACGCCGTGCGTCGCGTCGTCATCGTCACATACTTCGCTTATAGCCATGCAATAGCTCAAAATAAGTAACTTTAGTATTTCATACGCTCCACCCCGCACCGAATGGAATTACCTCACACCGCGGTGGCAGATTGTCTACCTACATATTAACAGAATCTCAATTCGATTCTACATAGACACAAAAACGATTCATAGTCATAGTTTATTCATAAACAGTTTTCACTGTGTTTGAAATTAATTTACATATTAATCATATTATATACAAAAAATCTTATAAAATAATTATAACAACATACAAAACGTCAAATTAAAAACACTTTAAGAAATAATATTACATAAACAAAAGAAAAAAAAACAATATAAAATCGAATGTCATTAACAATAAATATGGAAATTAAATTTCATTAAAAGGAAAATTAAAATTTAATACATCGTTAGAAAAATAATTATAATATTTCATTTATAAAGCCAAAAACTAATATTTATTATTCATGTCAAAAATATAATTTGATAATCTTACAACATCTATTAGACATATAATTCATTCATCAATCCTAATTTTTATTACTAAAATATTCCTCTACAGAGTAGTAACATTTTTCCAACAAGAAAGCATTTAACTTCTTTTTAAACAGAAAACTATTATAGATTGACTTCATGTCAATGGGTAGCTGATTGAACAGTCTAATCGCTTGATGATTTGCGAATTGTTTGACCACTGTTAGTTTGCACATAATAGGCTGTGGCAAATCTTTCCTCCTAGATGCAAGACGTCTCCCCTTCTGTTCTTGTGTTTCAATATCTTTGATATTTTTAACCAAATCTGTCAGAACTACTAATATATACAAACAAGGAATGGTTAGAATTATACAAGATGTTGGTTGTGGAATTCTGGCAATAATGCGGATTGCTCTTTTTTGCACAACAAATGCAGCCTGGATATTATACTTATAACTGTTGCCCCAAAATTTAATACTGTAACGATACTTGGATTCAACCAGTGCCTAGTATACCATTTTTAATTCAGCTAAGCGCAGTTCATCTCGAAGACTTCTGAGAGCATAGCACGATGAATTTATTGAATTAACAATCGCCGAAACCTCTGATTTCCAGTTAAGCAAACAATACCCGTACTTTGAAGTGCCTGTCCAGTGTCAATAAATAAACTTTGCGATTACGATTACCTACGCGTATTGATTGCTTCTTGTGGCCACGTTCTGGCTTGCCCTCACTCGCCTAACCAATGGGATGGGAATACACGTCCTGCCCCCTTTCACTAGGCTGTAATCTAGGCAGGTCATGGGTAGGTACGGTCTGATTTGGTATGTGAACACACCCTTCTTTATTAGGTATTTTATATAACAACATTATATTTAAGGAAAATGGGAAAACTTATTCAGGGGAGAGTCAAACTCTTAAACGGGAACTTATCCTTTATAAAGTTTTTAAATAAAAAGATTTTACATACATGAAGACCGAAATAAAATGTATCGTTTCCAAGAAAAAAGTTTTACTTTGTCGCTTGCCATAAGGACGCTTTGACAGGTTACAAAGAAAGAAACAAGCAAATCTCGTCCTTATGGTTAGCGACAAGGTGGGACCTTTGACGAGACTGCGACACAAATTTCATTTATTTGATAGGTATTTAAGTACCAAGATTCCCATTCGGCATCGAATAGCCAGCTTTACACATTAGGGGGCGGCCACACGGGCGTGTCACACGTAAATCTTGCGAATGGGCAATGAAAGTGCGTACTCGTAACAAAGGGTTAGGTAACAGGGCATGTTTGTTGGGGAAACGTCTCATGGGAGTGTAATTGCAGTTTTATGCGTGTACGGAGACGGACATGTTATGTTTACGAATACAGCATCTGATGGCAACCATAGAGTAACTTATACTAGAGCGGTACTGTCATAGTAAATTTTGTAACCCCAGTAAATTCACTGCCATCTGTCGACACACTTTAAAACTAAAAATAAATATTTATAAAAATACGATAAAATGTATTTAAATATGGATAAATGATTTTTTTATTTGCATTAATTATTTTTATATGATTTTGACCCATGTTCTTTCACTGGTATGCATTAAAATTATAAATAACAAACGAAACAGTCAACGCCCTCTATACGAGTGTAGGCCAAAACTAGTGGCGCCATCTGATCGAGAATCAAATTTTCGTGATTTTCGAGGCACGTTTTTTCCTTAGACTGTATCCATCTATTAAATAAATAAATAAATAAAATAAAATAAAAAGCCTTTTTATTCCTTAACCACTTAAATATACAAATTATTTCTAAACTAAATACTATTTGTTACTAATCTAGTAAAGTGTTAGGACCCCTTCCGGGTATAGGCCTCCTCCAACCTCTTCCACCGTTCTCGGTCTTGTGCCTCTGTGAGCCAGTTGCTCGACACTCTCTCTAAATCGTCTGCCCAGCGGGCGCGGGGACGCCCAGCTCCTCGTTTCCCACTTGGTCCCTTCCAAGTAGTTACTCGTTTTGTCCATTTTTTATCTGGCATCCTCGCGATGTGACCTGCCCACTGCCATTTGAGTCTTAGTGAGTGCTCGAGAGCGTCAATTACTTTAGTTTTTTCTCGTATATTTTTGTGACGTATTTTATCTATTAGCCTAACTTTTAAAATTTTTCTTTCGATTGCTCTTTGACATGCTCTAATCTTGTGTTTAATGTAGTTTGTGTATTTCCACGTTTGACAACCATAGTTAAGTGTGGGAAGTAGACAGGAATCCAGTACTTTTCTTTTTAAATGTAGTGGCAGGGCGCTCAGAAGTATATTTGCCATACTCCAGAACTTGTTCCACGTTTTATTTACCCGCCTCTCTACTTCGTCCGTGTTGTTATCCGGTCTGAAGGATATCTGTTTCCCTAGGTATATATACTCTTTTACATAGTCTAGCTTCATGTCTTCTATAAATATTTCTTTTTCTACATGATTTGTCATTATTTTTGTTTTTTGAAGATTCATTTCGAGACCGATGTTTTTGCTAGCTGCGTGTAGAGTATTGATCATACATTGTAGCTCTCTCCAACTTCCAGATAGTAGCACTATATCGTCTGCAAAAGCCAAATATGTGAGATATTTTCCATTTATATTAATTCCTCTATATTCCCATTTTAGACTTTTCATAACTAAATGCAAGACGCTTATGAATAGAGTTGGGGAGAGCGGGTCCCCTTGCCTGACCCCTCTTTCGATGTCTATGTATCTGCCAGTGGTTTCTAACTTGACTCTACTTTTGCAGTTTGCGTATATGTGTTTTAGTATATTTATGTAGGTATTATTTATTCCTGCTTCATCCAGCGCTTTCCATATAAATGTATGCTCTATAGAGTCGAATGCCTTCTGGTAGTCAATAAAGGCGGTGTAGAGTGGTATTTGGAACTCTCTATGCTTATCGATGAGTTGCTCTACCGTTTGCAAATGATCAACAGTACCGAACCCTCTCCGAAATCCCGCTTGTTCCACTGTAAGAAAGCTTTCGATTTTTGGAGACATTCTGTTCTGCAATCCTATTGCAAATAGCTTGTAAAAGCTTGACATGAGGCTGATTGGACGACAGTTTGCGATGTCCTTTGGGTCACCTTTCTTATAGAGGATTACGATTTCAGACTCTACCCATTGTTTAGGGACTTTTTCCTGTAGCAGTATTTTATTGAAAAGCTGTGCTATGGGGGTCAATAGTATATCCTTGGACGCAATCAACATATCATTAGTTATTTCATCGCATCCTGGACTTTTACCAGTTTTCATTTTCTTTAACAGTTTGAGTATCTCGTTTTCATCAAAAAGCTCTGGATTTTCGTCTCTGTTTGTAAAGTTTGCTTCACTTTCATATGATAATCTGTTGTTAGAGGACTTGTAAAGTTGTTGAGGACCATCTATTACGGAGTTATATCTATCTTTGTGGCAACTGAATGGCGATTATACGAGTAGGTAAAAATATTTGCTGCAGGATGAGGTAGAGTTGTAGCTGCATCTGTGGGAATGACATTCCCCTCATAGTGTTTCGGACTTTATTTTTGAAAATAAATGTGGTAGATATGTGCAAAATGACCAAACGTAGCTCGTTACCCGACGTTAACTCTTTACGGTATAAATATGTATAATTGTTGATTTTAATCGCTACTGCCTTTTATATTTAAATTTTTAATGAACATCCCAAAAAAAGGTACACTCGATTTTATTGCTCGAAATATGTTGATTCAGATGACACAGTTCACGAAGCCACTACCTACTTATAGTTTATTTTGTTTCAAATTTTCAATAAAAGATCTGTAACGGAAAAGCATCTCCGATGATGCGTAGTGAGTGTTGTAAGGGTTAGTTTTCCGTCTAGTGTTACACATATCGGATCCCGCTTTCTAGAGAAAACCGACCGCTTGTGCAACCGCCGGAAGACAACGGTAGCGCCAGCAGCGCAACATTTGCATTTAATCGAGAATCGGTCATGTAGAATTCAAAATATTAAACTGGTAGGTAAATGAATAATAAAAGAAAGAAAAATAAAGCGTATATGATGACATAAGTCAGACAAAATAGACATACAAAAAATGCTCATATCTAAATATATATAACAAAGAAGGAAAATGCGTTTGTCGTAAAAATGATATACATCACTGAAGGTTTTTGTAATATGTATACTAATAGCGACCCGCCTCGACTTCGCACGGGTTACACAAACCCTTAACAAATTATACACCTAAACCTTCCTCAAGAATCACTATATTGATAGGTGAAAACGTTTTATCCTTGGACTGTATCCATATCCATCTATTACGGAGTTATATCTATCTTTGCTATTAGTGAAGGCTGTGTTTCGATGTTGGGTCAAGCCGAGCGGGCTGCAATTTTATTGGCAGAATGAGACGATTAAGTACGAACGAATAAGTGCATTGCATGCATATGCATCTCACCCAGCCTGGCCCTACATGGAAATGCTTGATAAAATAAATTGTTTTACTATTTTTCTGGCGCTACTCCGCGAGCCTATATTCACGCTATTGTTTCGTTTCGACGACAGATTTATATGTAACCCTCACGCCCTCAGATCGCATCGTCGATGTCTAATTAAATCCGACTAATGGGCCCGCCCTATTAGCTCCTGTTAGATAAGAATTACAGGTCAATTCGAATACACTGACATCGTGATGATATTTGAATGATGTTAGTTATGGCGCGTCTCGCTCGCGCCAATTAACGTAAGTACAAGTAGGACAAGTAGGTATACGAGCGAAATGCACAATAACTGAATGACATCATTTTAATGTCAGTGTATGTTCGAATGGGAGAGTTGGATATGATATCAATTTGAAACCGTGGTAAGGTGCTTTTGTCTTTAGTCAATAGATTTTTCCGTAGCTATTTTTTTTATTGCGTTGCGGTGTGGCACTCATAAAGAATATTCTATATAAGGTATATAAAATACATATCGTACCTATAGTTTATATTCATTACTGACTTTTTTAAAGCTTCCTTGGTTTAAACGTTTCTTCACAAAGTAAGCTGCTGAAAGTTACAGATATATAATAAAATTATAGCAGAGCTTGAGTATTGCCTTCATTCATATTTTATAATTTGAATGTAAAGGTAACAAAACACACATAGAAATTAACAATACTTACCTATTAACATAACCCAAGTAGGTATTATTATTAATTACTCGTAGTTTTATTATTGGCTTATTATTACTCTTAGTTTATTTTTTTAAACTAGGTAGATACTTGTGACCAAATCAAACAATTCAATTCAATTTCTTCATTCAAATGTATCTGTTAACATTACAATTAATTATGGTTGCTAATTAATTGTAATGTAAACAGCTAAAATCTAAGCAGAAACTTATATGGAAACTAAAACTTGCGGAAGCAGTGGTATCGGTGGGGTGGTGGATACGGCACTGGATTTCCTTACACTCGTTGAAAATATTACGTATTAACATTTTAGTACACAATAAATTTAACTACTTATGTACTCGTAGATTAATGGCTGCTACGCTACGCTCTGTTATTGTTATTGTAATAAGGATATCAATTACACAATTACAAATTACCTATCAGTAACTACTTGCAGTAGGTACCATCAGGTCGATCAATGTTAAGCTCAACTTTTGTTTTAAAAGGCACAATCACCAAACCCGTAACTTAATGTATCCAAACCGCTCGCCTAGGTAAGTAATTGACTAATATACTTTTGTTTAAGACTATATATATATTAGGTTTAATTCCTAACCGCTTTTCCCCTATTTAACTCCGATTTCTGCTATTAAAACTAGGTACACTTAGGGTAATACGTGATATTCTTGATAAGATTTTCCTTAAAGATCGCCCAATAGCAAAAAAATCTAAAATACGACAAATTGGCATGTGCATATCTCCCTTTATGCTGTTCTTACAGTCTTGGCCGCGTGTGATTTTACGAGTACCAATACGAACCACCCGATAAATTCGCAAAATAACAGATCAATCAAACGTAATGTGGTATAAGGTATAACAGTTATTACTCGGTACGTGAGTGAAACAATACAGATCTAATGATAACGCTAACCTGCTTCTTAACCGTGTTAACCTGCATTAACCTGCACATGTCTTATTACAATGGAATAGAGTCGACAGTTGATTAGTAATCAGAATTATCAGAAACAATATTGGCACTAGGTATTATATTATTTATATAATAAGCTTTCTGTGGCTATGCGGCTTTTATTTAAGGTAGGTACCTTGTATTTTTTTTATCATTAAGCATGTTATAATTAAGTATGTTAAAATCAATTGAGTGGTTATCCAATAGGTGATAATGAGCGCTGCAGTAAAACTGTTTCAAATGATAGTAAGATTTTGAATACCAGTTGATACCAGAGGGCCTACCGCGAAGCAAGTACGACGTGTTGCCTCTCCGTCGCACTTGTAAATTCGTACGTGTGACAGGGAGTTAACACGTCGAACGTGGTTCTCGGTAGGCCCCTATTTCACCACGGTGACAGGTGCGACAATTGTCGATTACTGTTACTGACATCACAGGCTTCCATAGGCTACAGTAACCGCTTACCATCGGACGGGCGGTGTGCTTATTTGACACCAACATTAAAATATATATAAAAAACAGGCCAAGTGCGAGTCGGACTCGCGCACCGAGGATTCCGTACTTTTAGGGTTCCGTACCTCAAAAGGAAAAAACGGAACCCTTATAGGATCACTGGTGCGTCTGTCTGTCTGTCTGTCCGTCTGTCACAGCCTATTTTCTCCGAAACTACTGGACCAATTAAGTTGAAATTTGGTACACATATGTAAGTTTGTGACCCAAAGATGGACATGTAACGTAAACAAATTAATTTTAAACACGGGGGACACTTTTGGGGGGTAAATGAGAAAATTAAAAAATTAAGTTTGTCAAACTATATCGTTTTACATATCAAATGAAAGAGCTCATTGTGAGAATCTCAAATATATTTTTTGTATAATTTTAAGATAAATAGTTTAGAAGTTATTCAAGAGAATAGGCAAAAAATTACCATTCCCCCCTCTTTATCTCCGAAACTACTGGGTCAAAAATTTTGAAAAAAATACACAAAATAGATCTTTACCTAGATCACCGGAAAACCTATTAGAAATGTGCAGTCAAGCGTGAGTCGGACTCAATTACTTCGTTTTTGATCCGACCCCTACTGGTTTTTTTAAGACATTTCACATAAAAAATACATTGTTTAAATTGTGTAATGTACGGAACCCTTGGAACGCGAGTCCGACTCGCACTTGGCCGGTTTTTAGTATTTGTTGTTATAGCGGCAACAGAAATACATCACCTGTGAAAATTTCAAGTGTCACTATCACGGTTCATGAGATACAGCTTGGTGACAGACAGACAGACGGACAGCGGGGTCTAAGTAATAGGGTCCCGTTTTTACCCTTTGGGTACGGAACCCTAAAAACACCATATATCGCCAATAAATAAGTACTTATTTTGCGAAGCTAATGACAATTGTCACAAGATTTAATAGAATTTTCGGTAATTCTTGACAGGAACGGAGTTTTGTGTCTGAATTTCGTGACAATTGTCGTGTTTCTTGTGACAATTTGTCAGTAGCTTATTAAAATAAGTACTTATTTTATTGGCAATATAATGGTATTTTTTTATATATTTAAATGTTGGTGGCAAACAGGCACACGTCCGATGGTAAGCGATTACCGTAGCATATGGAGGCCTGTGACGTTAGTAACAGTGATGTCGACAATTGTCGCACCTGTCACCGTGGTGAAATAGGGTAGGGTAGGGTAACAAATGAAAAAAAAATCTCTTGTTTAAAGTGTTGTGGGAAAAAATCTGTCATAACTTAATCGTTTATATTTTTTTGCGCATTTGCTTTTTATACCAAAATTACTTAATATCTTAAAACGTTCTTTGTAATTTTTACATATTTTTGTCCGTGAAAAGAATATGAAAGTAAATTTTCTTGGGTAAAAGTCAAGTAATTATCGTATCCTGGAGCGGTATTCGACATGCGTTAAGTGACGTTTCGTGTTGAACTTCAGTTGAATGGAAGAAATCGTGTGTTGTCGAATAGGTAAATTTGACATTAGCAATCCACAGTTAGGTGACAACGAAACCAAACCGAACCACGCAGAGTTCAGAGCCATTTTAAACCGTATAGTAGTAAGAAAACAAAGTTGATTTTTGTTGCATAATTTTTTCAATGAATGAGTTTTGGTTGTACCAAATGATACTTTCCACAGTTGATGAACAAATGATTCATTCCACTGTTGAACTGATGTTGAAGCCGAAACTGACAGTTGTGCATCTCGAATAGGGCCCCAGTTATCGGTCGCTATAAAAATTGGTTAGTAAACACCCTGATAGGACTCGTAACGTGGTCCCTTTGGTATGAGAAACGCTCAAGTTGTCTCCACGTTAGACGGGGTTAGTCTAACTGTAAATTACAAAAAATGTAAAACAAGTATATGAACTTAGAGCGCCCTAACTATTAATTATTTAAGCTCTCAACTCCCAGTAGTTTACGATAGGAATACTTAACCGTTACTGCGAGTTTGACTATAGTCAATTATTTATTACATGTTGCCGCTAAGGGCCAAAACAGAGAAACGATGATCGCTTTCCTTTATCATTGCCTTCTAGCCTTCTAAGTGCTTTATAGCACGAAGTCTATGACTAAGAGGTTATGTATACTACTACACTAATCAAGTAATCAGCATCTGACCCAATCGTTTCTACGTCAGTAGTCATTTAGCATTAGCGTCATTTAGCGTTATTCCACTTGGCTGGCATTCGCACTAGCGAATCTGCCCGCTCACTGCACTTCCTACGTAGTTAGTTAATCGCGTTAGAGATGTAGTATGTACGTGTGTCGCGTTACAACTTATTATTTAAATAGGTTGGGGACATTTTTTTAAGGGATACATAATGACTGACATGCTTTTAGACCGCTATTTGTCAACTAATTTTATACTTTGATTTAAGTTTCCTTTTTCCTTCTCATCCTCCTTTTTAGCGCCTTCGCTTGTGTATCGGAGTCCGCTTTTGGCAAATTAATCTTAAGTAAGACACAAATTGATTGACTTAGTCCCATATTAGCTAGCTCAATAAGGCTTGTGCTTTGGATATCTACTATTAGATGACGATGTTTAACAATTTTAACATACATACATTTATATTATAGACATTGAACTCGATGAGATACGAACTCAGTATCTTCAGCTACTTTGGGACTGTATACACCCCGGGACAAAGTACACACATACTTAAGAATACCAGGCTACACCCAACTAAAACTAATTTAAGTAAGGAAGCCAGCTACACTGTTAACTGTCTTTATACCTAAACTGTAAACATTGATGCAGACTACTTCCAGTGAGTGTCTACCGTATAACAAAAATGTCAGAGCTTCCGATGTGGGAACCAGCGCGGTATCTCACTTCCTTGTTACGCAATTATGCCTAATTATATAAGTAAATGCTTGTTATTTTGGACTCATTCTCAACACGAGATCAAAATCTTTGTTTTACCTAGTGATAATGAAAAAAAAAATACTGTAGTACCTACTTATGTTACATGTTATGTCCTGGTAGCTGATAAAAGTTTTTGATATATCTATCAAAAGTAGAGTTTAATATCTAATAAAGGAAAACAAAACGCTACCCATAAGGTCCATCATCCAGCATATGGAGATGGTGGGGAAAGCTCTTGAGTAGCGGACGGATCTTTCCTAGGGGGTAACTGCACAAAAGATCCCTATGGGTCGAAGTGTATCCGCAAGGGCCCCCGAAATTATAAGATAAGATAAGATAATGACTAATAAATAATATAATCCACGTTTTTGTAACAACTTATAACAAGAATTTTGTACGAAGTAAAAATTCACCAATAGGATGTCGTAAAGCGATACGATAGTTGATGTGAACGATAGACGGTTTAAACAAAGAAGAATCAAAGTTTAAGTTTAGATGCTAAGTTTTTTTTAATGATATACTATTAGGAGGTAAACAAGCAGACGAATCGCCTGATCATAAGCGATTACCGTCGCCAATTGGACATCTGTAACACCAGAGGGGTTGTAAGTGCCTTGCCGGCCTTTAAGATGGAAGTACGCTCTTTTAAGTATGTTGTTAATATAGAATTAACGGTAAATACTTACCACTGCTGTAACAGCTGGTTGCCCTCCCTATATCTAGGACTCTGGAGAGATATTACTCACTGGGTATTATAGAGTCCAGAAGTTTCACATACACACGCGGTAATAGCTTACGTTTGATGGTAGTTTGTTATACACTTACAATAATTAGTTATTGCAGTTTTTTCACAGCTGTACTACAAGCTCAATATTATTATTTATTAGTTGCTTTATTTTTGTCGAATTTTTATCTGACACCTAACTTGACAAGTTCTGTCGTAAACATAGATATCAAATATATATCAAAGAAAATTAGATTGTATACCAACTAGCATAAACAAAAAACGCAATATTTTACACAGCATTTTTTTTTCAATCAAAGAGTATTAATATTTTATTTTATTTTATTTTATACTTTACTGCAACCATGGTATTCATCAATATACCATATAATATACCATATGTGTAGATTTAATATTCCTAAAGCACGAAGTAGCATTTCCCACTATGGAGGTTCTACCTAAAATATTTCAATGTTTGAATTCCATGAAGGTATGCAAACCGGTAAGTATGTGACCGGCATCGGCAAGAGTCAGATCAGAACGTTTTTGTCAAAAACGATCATACATATTTTATTACAAGCCTTTTGGACCACATTAATCCCTTAACCTGACCGTTTTTCTTCATGTAAGAATTGCAAGGCAATGCGTGATTCGGTTTGCGTGTTGCGTTCGGAACTTCGGAGGCAATTTCGAGTTTGTTTACGCTACTATACTTACCGTTTAAGAGTGTTTGAGAAAATATACATTATATGTGTGAAAGTTCAAGAGGGCGGTATTTTTCAGTAAGTAGGTAATTAACAAATTTCCCTAACCGTACCTACTATACCTATACTTACGACTTTAACGCCTTGGCCTTGCGCAGCCTGCAACTGTTGTATCGGTCATTTCGACTTTTGTACGGTAAGTATTAGTATGAAGGTGCTTGATACATTTTCTCGTTTCGAATTTCAAACGTCCAGCAGTTTTCTCATCGCTGAGTGTCCATAGCTGAGTGTTTTGTTCTTGACATATCGATGTGAAAGTGGGATCGGATTAACAGTATCGAATATCGAGCTATTTTCTTACTTACATAAAACCACATTGATATACCGAACCAGTAAGTCGGATCTTCGTTTGCTCTCAGTTCTTAAGAATCTAAATGTCAAGATGTAGGTACTGGGGAAGAATTTACAGTCGACATAAAATGCATATTGAATATATATTAGGCTGCGACGGCGACGCTCTGATTGACATAGGAATTTGGAGCCAAGTTGGCTTTACACGATCGAGTAATGTGTTCGGATTTACGACTTTTTTATTAGGTTTTTGCACGTTTCAGTTGATAAGGAATGCTCTATAATACATCTATCTAAGCTTGTTTGCCACCGACGTGGTATAAAAAAAAGTTAAGACTTAGTAAGACCAACGAAAGATGGGCAGCAACGTCACCTACGGTGCGAGTAATCTACTGCTGCCACCGCCCAAACCTTCAAACAAGTAAGCGTAGCAATTATGGCATTTTGCAAGGGCAAGGGCCTCCATTGAGAGCCGGTTGGATGAAGCTGTAAGTTAGTTTTTTTTACAAGCTTACATCAACAATGCTGAAGCGTTTGCTACTGCTTGATCAACGATGAGAGGCAGACTCAAAATAAGTAGTAGTAGTAGTAAGCTCTTTATTCTACAAAAATATACATTCAAAATTACATGGTACAAATAACAAAATGTACAAAGGCGAACTTATCCCTTTGAGTGATCTCTTAAGATAAGTGTTAAAAAATAACAGGTTGCAGGCTGATTTGCCAATGTAAACCGCTAGGAACTCTATTTTTCGCAATGTTGATACAAGTGCGGTAGGTAGTGCGGTAGGTAGTGCGGTACCTAGTAGCAGAATTGGTACAGTCGACGTTAAAGATGTTTACATTTTTGTACCTTATGTCGACTGTACAAGCTAGAAGTATACAATTTAACAAGTTTCCTCATTCCTACATGATCCTATTATTCCTACTGAGATATGTTTACATTTTTGTACCTTATGTCGACTGTACAAGCTAGAAGTATACAATTTAACAAGTTTCCTCATTCCTACATGATCCTATTATTCCTACTGAGATATGTTTACATTTTTGTACCTTATGTCGACTGTACAAGCTAGAAGTATACAATTTAACAAGTTTCCTCATTCCTACATGATCCTATTATTCCTACTGCTATAATGTAGATTGCTGGCCTGTTATTATTTCATCCACCTTTACCTCAATTTATACTCACGTCAAGGTACTAGAATACTTACCTACTACTAGGCCGATACTAGAAAATTTACAGGCTGTTGGTATGCTAAACAAAGTTTTACTGCATCGTGCACACCGAAAGTCTATGCATAGCAAGTTTACCAGGAAAATGCAAGAGTAAATCGACGACAATTGCTACTGATAGCGTTCCGTTCTGCTGAGCTGATGAGAGGCAACTAGTCTAATGGCAACACATTTCTGGGATTACCAATGATGCCGTGGACGGAGAAATGATGTCTTTATCGTGTTCAAACAGAGCACTAAAAGTTAAATGACTGTTGACACTTGATGGGAGAAACAAGTAACTTTACAGGCTGAATAACAAAGCAATTATAGATTGCTGGCTAATTTATGAAGTACCTACCTATACATATAAGTATGAAGGTCAATGTAATAAAATATGAATACGTGACGATATATCGTCGACACTTTGTTCTCCGGGCTACACAGACACAACTGCTCCGTAAAAAAACCATCTTTTACATGTTGTTTCATGATGAATTACCGGAATAAAAGGACGTAGTCTAGAGGGCAACTAATACATATTGATACTTATTTGTTTTTTTTTTCCAGTTTCTTATAAATGAATGTCACGCTTAGGTAAATCCACTCCGACCGAGTAAAGCTCCGTGCCCAGATACTGTTTCTCATAACTTTTGTACCTATGCTGCGTCGTAATAATAGTCGGAAAGAATTACGACTGAGACCAAAGAAACCTGAATAAACCGTCTCAGTTACTTGTGGGAAAGTGCAAATTCAATTCAAAGCGTGAAATTGGAAACAAGTCTAGCACATTCCTGTTTTATTACTTCTATTGTTTAGTGATGTGTTTTGACGTAATTTTACTTATTGTTAATTTTCTTAACAGCCAGTGTTAAGTGGAAAGGCTAAAGTCGAGTTTTTTTTTTAAATAGGTTAAATAGGTACTTACCTACCTAAACGTATAATAGTTAAGTAGGTAGGCGGTATGTCACCATCAAGAAAGTACTATTAGTTCAATGCATTCATGACCACGTTCTTATGTAGCAAGTAGCAACTTAATGACTGAAGGGAGAAAAGACGCAGAAACTAAATATCTTTATAACCCACTATTCGCGTTTATTCAGTAAATATGTATGGAATATGACTCACCAGGCGGGGTGTCGTGTGACCGCAACCTCACCCGCGTATGAATTATAATAACAACAATCAAATACTAGCGCTCACAAACCACACAACAGTGTTTATTATGTTTACAAGGTAAGTACCCGAGTCCTCTTGGGGAGTTCTGTCACCCGATAAGTGGATGGGTGGGACAGGGCTCTCTTCCTCTGGCTTGCCTTAGTCGGCCCTCCAGAGTGGAGCCGCGAGAGCTGCGTTCTCGAGGGTAGATGGATGGATGGATAGATGTTAGCAAACTGGCTATATCGTGTGTCGCGGGGTCGCAAAGCAAACAACTGTACTGCTCAGTAGGTAGTTTATTACTCGTTTGACGTGGTTCATGCGCTTACACAACATATATATCCCATCCCTCCACCATTAATTCGGAAACCTAGAACCAATACACAAGTATTAATGTACAAATAACAAATTATAGGTATGTAACACTTAAAAATAACTAATAATAATTAAAAGAAAAAAGTCTTCCGTAAAAACGTGTCATTGTTGCACTTTATGATCAAAAAATCCTATGTTTCCGACGAAATTAGCCATTATTAATTAATAATTAATCTAATTTTATTTATGCACTATGTAGGCCAGTTGGTGTGTGTGTGTGTCGCGGGGTCGGAAAGCAAACAACCGTACTGCTCTGTAGCTAGTTTATTACATGTTTAAAGTCCAGTGATAGGTACCTGTCTACCCTCACAGCACTTACACCGGAAATATAACTACTTAAATACAATTTTATTAGACATGCTTTCGATTTTATATCCCATAACCCAGTATTTAGTCCATCGCTTTCACCCAATAGCCTAATTCATTTTAGTGTTCTGCTCTCTGTCCGCAGAAAAACATGTCACGATTGAAATATAGAGTAGACAGACCACAGGTACGAAGGAAGACAAGTTAGAATTTTAAAATTTCATTGCAAATAAGTGTAGCAATATCATTTGTCTTTAATCCACGACTTTAATAAACCAAGACCACGATCTCGGACTCTTTCCTCGAGACCATGGGGAAAATAATGCCGTCCTCGAAACTTCGAAGGTAATTTTCAATTAATTTATACGCGATTAAGTCCAGTTTTAGTGAATTACAATAAAAGCGGAAAATAGTGAGTTTAAATCAGTATGATTAGAGCCCGTGAAAGCTAACTCTGCACCAACTTTGATAGACCAATTCTTAGATAGTGACCTTTCCGCACTTTGTCACAAATTACCATGCAGAGTTAGCTTGGTCCGACTCTTACTACGTCACCTGCGTCAAATAGGGGCCAGGAACAATTAGAAATTAATTATCTTATAATGATGGCAGCAAAAAAATTCGCAGTATTTTTGATATTTCAGTGATACCTGTATAATTTCTACCGCTTTGCGCGTTAAAAGTTGAATTTCCAATTCGTCCCTTATGTTTTATTTTCGGTGTGTCTAATCTCAGAATAATGACTAAAGCAAAGAAGCCGGGCAAAAATAAAAGCTTGGTAAAAGATATCGTATTCACAACACGTTATTACTTTTTGTCTATGAGTGAGTGAGACAACAATCCGCAAGTTCTTTCGTTTTTTTCAGTATTGTCATAAGATGAACTGAGGGAAATGTCAAATGGTCCTATGTGGTTCTATAATATAATCCAGCCAAATAAAATATAAGTTCGTTATTTCACAGGTAGGTGTCAACTGTAACAACTTGACATAGTCGTATTATTTTAGTTGAAATATTTCGGGATGTTTCAGCGGTCATCTTGGTTTATTTTAATTATATTCTTGCTATTCCTGAAAGATTGTTGGAAAACGTGTTGAGTTTTTATTTGTAATGGTTTGAAGTTCCCTTTGTGATAATGTCTTGTGTGATCGAGGGCTGTAAATCGAATACAGGAAGAAAAGAAAATACGCACGAACCGATAACCTTTAATCGGTGAGTTTTGTTCAATTTTGAAGAAATTAATTTATAGGACCTGACCCTAAAGATAGAAATCGATATATTGTTTATGTAATTATTACTTGCATTCAAGTCTATATAGATTTTTGCATAAATTTTCGAACTTTTCTGCTAAGTATGAAAGGTTATATTTTTGGCATAGTGATGTATCGACCTCAGATCAATAACCTATCGACATTTACAGCTTTCTTATAGTTTGGCCCAGGACTGTCTCATTTTAATTGATGAGTACAGTCAAGGGCATAAATATATATACATTCCCAAAGTCTCAAAAATATGTGTACGCTCAGACAATAAAATCGTGTTCACATATTTTTAAGCCATTTGTCTGGATCGATATTTTTGCCTTCGACTGTACCTATAGTTTTCTTTGTTCTTACTTACTGACAGATTGTGTTTGCCAGACTATAGTTTAATACTAAAAACCGGTCAAGTGCGGGTCGGACGCGCGCATCAAGGGGACCGTACTTTTTAGTATTTGTTGTTATAGGGGCAACAGAAATACATCATCTGTGAAAATTTCAACTGTCTAGCTATCACGGTTCATGAGATACAGCCTGGTGACAGACAGACGGACAGCGAAGTATTAGTAATAGGGTCCCGTCTTTACCCTTTGGGTACGGAACCCTAATAAAAAAGACATTAATGATCATTGATGAATGTTCCTTTTATTAATATTGTTGGTCACAAAACTCAACTTTTTATTTCAGATTTCCAAAGGACGAGGAATAGGGGATATTACTGCAATATTCTGCCACCAGAGTGCAGCACTAGCTTTTTTAGTGCACCGTATCGTAATTTATTCATACTGTACCTTTAACAGGTTTTTGACAAGTTTTCAGGGGACCTACCGGAAAACTCGAATCCGAAATTTCGTTATCTAGCTGCCTCTTTATCGCTCGAATACGCAAGAGTGACAGAGATGTTAGATAACGAAAGTTCGATTTTCTTGTTTCGCGATAGACCCTCAGATTGTGATAGTGGCGCCACCTACGCGGAGTTTCGCGTAATATTCCCTATTATTAAATAAAAAAAATATATTACACGAACGTTTTTTTTTCATTTCCTATTTGGTACAGTCAGCTGCACAGAAAAGGTACCCCACGTCCATACTAATTTACAGAACTTTGTATGCAGGGGGGGTGCCTTTTCTCTGCAGCTGACTGTACATGACTAGAAACTATACTTAGTCTTTTAGCATTAGAAAAAACGGTAAACCATTTCCACGTGTCTTTTTATTCACAAGTTTTTTTATAAATATAGCAATATTTTACTTATGAAAGCAAAAGTATGTAAATGATCGTATATTATATTTGTTGTGACTTATTTTCAAAGTGTTTTTCGATAAAACGACACGTTAAGATCGCTCGCCTTCTTTCTAATGATAAAAAAACGAGAGGTATAGTTAGACGGTTCTGAGTGGTAGACTGCAAATGAGATAAAAGCTATATTAGGTACATGCATTAATCCTCATATCAGGCGGCTCTTTGATTCCAAGGATTGCAAAATTTTTATACTTTTTAATGATTTTTAGAATATGAAAATTATAAAAAGTATAAAAGTTATGCAATCCTTGTATTCCACGCATTTCAATTCATTTCAACGAGCCGCCTGCTACAGATTTCTTGAAATTGCCGCGTTTTTTCAGGTTCAACTTTCATTAGCCAGATCAATTTGCCAATTTCGTGATTATTCTTTTACACGGCACATAAACTTATGCATAATTTATCGATATAAAAAGTCGACACAGTCACATCCCTAGCAAATTATCAAACTTATGACACCGTACGTAAATGAGAAATAACAAGCATATATGCATCTCTTTTCGGCACATTATCTAATTCGTAAGGAAGTAAAGTACGGGTATACATTTTTGCGAAGCATTTTTGCCCGACTTCTATGCTTTAGTCATTATTCTGAGTGTCTAATAAACGATAGGTACTTCAATTGCTTTTATCATAATTAACAATTTGTGTGTAATATATTTTACAGTGGCGTAAAACTATAGGATGGCAAAGCGGGCAAAATCCTCACTGATATAACCACTGGTTTTAAACTTACCTCAGCTGAATACGCCACTGACATTTTAATTGTAATATCACGACATAACTAAACATAAGGTAAGGTGGGGTAAGACTAACATAGTTTATTTTGCTCGGGGCAAGACAAACAGTATGAGGATTCCATACAATCGAGGAGTAAGGTACTCACTTACCCGACTACACCCGGGTAGTCACTTACCCGAGATATCTTACCCCGGTGATAGTCTTACCCCAACTTACCTTAGGAGAATTACAATAGTTCCTAATTACCTATTATTCATATTCTTAATTCTCCTTCGCTAGACCTCGCTCCACTCTACTCCCAAAATCTGTATTTATGATCTTGAACCACTTGATAGCTCGATCCTGAATCCTAGGTTCAGCAGGTGCAAGGCTATAAACAATATTACTAATCAAACGTTTCCTTGCGTCTTCAGTCATCTCGTATTGGTAAAGGTGTGACGCCTGATCGAAGTTTAAAGACGTATCTTGCACTATTTGAGCAACTTCAGATCTTTTGGGATCCACGTAAGGTACAGGACCATTGTATGTGTTAGGCCAGTAAGTTGGTCTATCAGTTATTTTCAGTGGCGCATGGCCACCATTGTCGTAAGTAAGAGGTTGTCTCAAAGGACAATTAACGGCTATGTTCTGGAAATTCGCTCCCAGCCTATAATATTGAGCGTCGCGATATGACAACCGACGCGCTTCAAATAATTTATCCGGCGCGCCAAGAATACCTGGGACTAGATGAGTGGGACACATAGCTATTTGTTCGATCTCCGCAAAGAAATTAACAGGGTTTCTGTCAAGGACCAGACGACCCAAGGGTTGCAGTGGATACTTGTCTAGAGGCAGCACCTTTGTCACGTCAAACACGTCAAAATCAGCATGTGTAACCTGTTCTAAACTCAGCACCTGCACTAGAACTTGCCAGCTAGGATAGTCTCCATTTCCAATAGCATTGTACAAGTCTTTTGTAAAGGCATCTGGATCAGTTCCACTTATCTTCATACCTTCTTTAGAAGTCAAGAAACGCTCTCCTTGATCAGGTAATATATGGAATCTAAGGAAATGCGATTCACCTTGTTCGTTGGTTACTTGGTACGTATGGATGCTAAACCCTGGCATATGCCTGTAACCGTTTGGTATGCCACGGTCTCCAAATTTGTACATGAAGAAGTGTATTGATTCTGGACGTAAAGTTATGTAATCCCATAGCATGTTCGCGTCGAACAAATTTGTAGAAGGATTCTTGTTTTGAGCGTTTGCGAATGTTGGAAAGAAGAGAGGGTCTTTGTAGGGAAATACAGGGGTACTCAGGCCCACCAAATCGAAGTTACCGTCCTCCGTGTAGAATTTCACAGCGAAGCCACGCCCGTCTCTAAACGTATCCGAAGCCCCCATGTTGGGAACTATTATAGAAAATCTGACGGCAATCGGGGTTCTTTTACCAATTTTATTTAAGAATTTCGCCTTGCAGATATTTGTTATGTCATGGGTGACCTGAAAAGTGATAAAATATTTTGACAGATAGCGAATAAGTATTGCTTTTAATCTAATTTACGATTCAAGATTTTATTGCTAACTTTATTTACTTTGAGTTTGAACTTATACGATAACTATAGAACAAGCTCAAGCCAGGTACATGCAGCATACCTATGCTGTACCTGGCTTGAGCTTGTTCTATACATTAGGTACTCTATCAATTTTCGCATCGATTCTAATGATCCCAAACTGCTTTATTATTACTACGAAATACTTGTTGTCATCACTTTGCAATGTCACCGAAGTTACTTATAGGTATAATGCTAAATTTCAGCTTTATTGCTTTATAATATAACTTGCACAAACTTTGACTGACTTTGATTGACACAAACTAATAAACCTTCACCAGGTCGTCGCTCCATCTTGTTGGAGGCCTACCGGCAGTTCGTCTTCCGGTACGCGGACGCCACTCCAGAACCTTCCGGCCCCACCGGCCATCAGTTCTGCGAGCAATGTGCCCCGCCCACTGCCACTTAAGGTTTGCAATTCTGCGAGCTATGTCCGTGACCCTAGTTCTACTGCGGATATCATCATTTCTGACTCTATCACGCAGAGAAACCCCGAGCATTGCTCTCTCCATTGCCCTTTGCGTGACCTTGAGCCTTCTTATGAGGCCCATTGTTAGCGCCCACGTCTCAGATCCGTATGTCATCACTGGCAACACACACTGGTCAAAGACTTTTGACTTAAGACACTGCGGCAATTTAGAAGAAAAGATACTGTGGAGCTTCCCGAACGCTGCCCAACCGAGTCGGATTCGACGAGTGACCTCTTTCTCGAAGTTGGACCTACCTAACTGGACTGTTTGTCCTAGGTATACATATCGTCAACAACTTCGAGCGCAGAGCCTCCGATTAGTACGGGAGTTGGCACAACATGGACGTTAGACATGATCTTCGTCTTGTCCATGTTCATTTTCAGACCAACTCGTTCAGATACTCTGCTGAGATCAGCGAGCATCGCACTGAGGTCCTCCATGGTCTCAGCCATGACTACGATATCATCGGCAAACCGAAGGTGAGTGATGTACTCGCCATTTACATTGATACCTCGTCCGTTCCAGTCCAGAACCTTGAAGGCATCCTCCAATGCAGCGAATATTATATTGTTCCCTTTTCTTTTAACTCTGCCTATTTTGTAATTAACAAAGTGATAGAAATGGATATTAACCGCATTTTACGCGCAAAAGCGCAGGAAATACTTATCGACTTGTAGCCGGCTGCCTGGCAAACCTGCAAACATTGACAGCCGGCCCGCTCGGGACAGCTCGTCGCACGGTACTAAAATTTAAAATATTGCATTGCCGCCACAGGGGTTATTTCTCTGTCATCTTTAATGCCAAAATGGTCATCATTTTCGAAATACGCACTACCTAAAACCTATAAAACGACATCCATAACGACTTTTATGACAGTGCATGTCCGCAATCTTGGATTCCAAAATGGTCATCATTTTCGAAATCTGCACTCCCTAAACCCAGAGTTAGTTTAGTTTTTCTTCATCTGTCTGGCCGAACTATCATGCTACTAAACATTTTTCCGCTTCGGGTACGTTGCAAGTTTTAAGGTCTGGATCTGAAGCCATCAAGATTTGAGGAGTTGGACCTCATGTAAACCATCATCAGAACTAGACCTTAACACAAATGTTTCTTTAGAACTTAACTACTTGCTTAACAAGTATGCGTTGTTAAATAGTCCCGTTCTGGTTATCATCAGTAGTTCCACTTCATCAAATGGTACTGTTTTGGATGAAAGTGCTTAGTGTGTTGATGAAAATACTAAAATCGATATATGTATGCCTATAAGATTTGAAGAGCTCCGGATTTCTCATGGATCCCATCATCAAAACTGGGTTTTAATAAAAACGGGACCAACTAGGGACTATATACATCCAAACAAAAAAATTACTTTCCAAATCGGTTCAGAAATGACGGAGTTCTAAGGTAAAATACATACAAAAAAATATATATATCCCCTGGAACTGATAACCCCCTCATTTTTTTGAAGTCGGTTAATAAGTAAGAGAAGGAATTCTTTTTAGTGTTCATACAATTTTACACCAAACTGTACCTACCTAATACTGTTATTGCATATCTCGTTGAAATATTAGGCTACAAAAAATTGTGGTTGACTGTGTATCCGCATGACGTACCATGAAATTGACTTACACTAGAAATGTCACTTACGAGAGTCTGACGTTATCAAAATCTAACTAAATTAGAAAAAAACTATCAACGAATTAAACGTATGCAGAATCTGACCTCATCAGAAAAGGGTTTATTATTGAATTCGACGCAGTTATAATTTGCTTTTGTTCTAATTGAACTTAGATAGAATCTGACTTTCTTAGAATTTAATCTTTAGCGGATTAGACCTACTCAGTATTAAACTTATTACCAATACGACCTCATGTGAGTTGGACGAATTCAGAAGCTGACTAAATAAGAAACTGGAAAAGTCAGGATTGAACCTATTTCGAATTTGGTAACCTCCGCCCAAACCTATAGGTCTTATACTAACCTCAAAATATCCAAAAGCACCAGCACCCTTGGCGTGCACTATACGCTCGACAATTTTCTGACGGTTGAGATGCGTTATAGATTCCATCAAGTACTCGTTGAAAATGATTCTACGATTGAGTGATACGTTGGCGTCCTTAAATTCTACGGGAGCTCCATTTGGCGTGGTCAGAATCCCTATTGGACCCTGAAAGTATATGATAAAATAATGAACGAGTGGAAAAAGAAGGAAAGTGGAGCGGAAAGTGAAAAAAAATTCCGAATTGTTATATTCGTTGGGCATTTATTTACTACAGGGCCCAGGGGTGTAAGTGTAACTTCAAAGTCATCCCATTAGATTGAGTTAGGGTGGTATTCCATCTGTCCAATTTCGTTGTCCAATGTCATTGCGTCTTACTCTCTCATCTAGCAAAATGTGAGACAAAATACCTACACATTGGACCATATGGAATACCACCCTTAGGTAGACAATAAACGTTCGTTGGCAATTCTATGGCTCGGTGTAGAATAAAGCTCGGTGAAGTAACTTTTTCTCTTCTTAAGCTTACTGAGGGACTAGATTGATTCCTGTATATTGTCCCACCAAAATAGGTATAAATTTAAATATTATTTTTCGTTAATTCCACTATGTCATTCTACCGGAGCGCGTTGTGTTGTGAGTATGTTTGCATTATAAGGACTACGACGAACTGCCTACACAAGAAGAAGACTTTTGTTGAAGTTCATAAACTTCAACAAAAGTTTTCGTATGCACACTTATGTAATAATTGAGTGTTATGGGTATATATAGACTGATTTAAACTAACACGATTTTCACTCATAATTTAAAACTATTAGTATTAGTTTTAAATTATGGGTATAGACATATGATAAATATTGGCTGGTTATTCCGTTTATGTCCTGTTTTTTTTTCTGTAATTTATATTGCCGAACTCTTCAACGGATGAACCGATTTGGATGCTGGTGGATGATGATGAAACGAATTTTGATTCACCACCACCAACCATCGCTATTTCGTAAGTATTTCTTTTTGTTCGTTTTATCATTTGTAGGTTCCTTAGTACTAAGGAAAAATATGCAACACTAATATTTTCGGCAATACATCTTACCCCAGTCCTCTCTGCGAACAAAACCGTCTGTTGAGATGCAACGTCTTCAAAATGTACAGCATTAGCAGCGAGTATCACATCCAAGAGTATCAGCCGTAAAACGTAAGAATTTGCTCCCTTGTACATTTTGAATACGGACCCTAGAATATAGACATCAACGAAGAAAGGAATCAGCAGCACAATTATTGTATTTAATCTGCAATAAAAAAATATCTTTTTGTTAAATCCCTACTTCACTACATAGTATAAAAGAAAGTCGCTTTCCGCTGTCTGTCTGTCCCTATGTCATTGTATGCCTAGATCTTTAAAACTACGCAACGGATTTTGATGCGGTTTTCACCTAGAGTAATTCTTGAGGAAGGTTTTCGTGTATAATTTGTTATGATTTTGTGTAACCCGTGCGCAGCCGGGGCGGGTCGCTAGTAATATTATAAATGCGAAAGTAACTGTCCGTTTTCCTGTCTATCTATCTGTTACCTCTTTACGCTTAAACTGCTGAACTGATTGGGGCAAAATTTAGTGTGGAGTTTGGGGACCGGGGAAGGACATGGGCATGGCACACGGCGTCCGATTCGCATGTCGCTCCAAAGTTTGAGCGAGACAACGCTATGCGCGTATTATAGCGACGTCCCGCTCGCACGTCGTAGCGACGTGCGAATCGGATGCAGTGTGCCATGCCCCATAGTATAATTTTAATTCCGAAAATCATCTATGTTACTAAATTTACCTTCATACTAAATTTCATCTCAATACTATGGAGATAGTTTTAGAGCCAGGGTAAAGGAAGAATTGTAAGATAAAGGAATTTCATGTATTCCTTGCGAACACATTAAACTCATGATAACAAAGTATATACCATATATACAAATAATTATAGACGCGCCACCGAGCGACTGGGGGTAAGAGAAAGAATATTCATATAAAATTTGGGCAGCATATTTTTCTCTTTCACTTATAAATTTCGGTATTTCGCCATCGCTTCCTATCTATCACCTATGACGCCACCCGGTCGGTGATAAGCATGGCACTATTTTCTCTTTCCTCATAGGAATCGCAATAAGACGTATCAAAGAGTGTCAGGCCCTTGTTTCTAAAACATTTTCTTGCTTATAATAATTATTAGGTACTGTTAGAAGTATTAGAACAAATTAAATTATTTACAGAAAATAATTTAATTGGTTTTTATTTTAAGTAGAAACACTACTATATAAATTAATACATTATAAACTGAAATAATTTAATTTGTTCTAATACTTCTAACAGTATTGATTGGCAGCGCTCATCTCTCTCGCTCGCTCGGAATCACATGGATGATTTAGTTAGTACCATCATAGAGTAACTTATACTAGAGCAGTACTGTCATATCCTCTTTGGTCATAGTAAATTTTGTAACCACAGAAAATTCACTGCCATCTATCGACACACTTTAAAACTAAAAATGAAGATTTATAGATAGACTGTATCCATCTATTACGGAGTTATATCTATCTTTGGTACCATACTGTTCTACCTTCGGGATGGCCAGGGAGCGTCTTAGCCTTCAGGCTAACTAGTCTAAGACACTCCCTGGCCATCCCGAAGGTAGAACAGTTCAGATTTTCCAAGTATATGCACTTGTTACTGAAGTAACAAGTGCATATACTTGGAAAATTTCGACCTATGCCGCTGTGGCCCAGTGGCCGAATGCCACAGGCACATGCCGCGATAGCAGCCTGGGGCACTGGAGGCCTTGGTCACTTTTTCTTAGTACATGACATTTATTTCAGTTTATAATAATTATTATTGAAATAATAAATCCTTTTTGTCCTCATCTGATCTCATCGAATGTATGACCATCAGTCATGAAGCTATCGGTACAGAATTATCGGTGTAGGTAAAGTAATACAGCACTCTTTCAGATACCCAAACCCGTCCCATAACCTACTTCCATGCTCTTGCCTCTCTTCCTAAAAAAAGTTGTTAGAAAGAGAGACAAACAGAAAACTTGTAACTTGTAGTTTTATAAAACGCGGCATGTTTTAACTTCTTTAAATCGCCTGGACGAAGATGGTCGATTATCGATATTAGCAAATGCAACATTGCAAGTTGGCGGTGCGAGTTGGGCACGACTTAAGCCAAATTTGACATGTTTTTTTATATGAAATAGTTTTTGAGTTATCAAAAACCAAAAAAAGTCAAAAGCGGCTCCAAATGGTTCATGTAATATTACACACGGTGCTGCTGGCCAGTTCTGTTAGCTTGAACTTGGCTTGACACGCTGCCGCGTGTCTAGATAGTTAATTTTAGATTATATCACTACCTATGAAATCAAAGTAGCAAGCTTGGCGATAAAACACTTCTTGCTATTCAATCATAAAAGGAGTTTCTCACAAAGTATAAGCCATGTATAAGCACATTAATATGAACGCCACTCATTGTTCGTTTTTAGGGTTATAGCCAAAATGGCAAAAATCGGAAACCTTTTACTTTCGTTGTCTGCTTTTCCGTCCGTCGGTCCGTCTGGCCCTATGTCAGTCATTATCTGAAATAGTTGGTCAAACCAAATTGTCCGTAAATAAGAACAAAAACACTATACTCAGTACTAACTAGTGTAAGACAAAGATAGTATGATTTTCTCTGTCTTTATTTGAAATGAGACAGTCCTTTGACAACCTATAGCTATAGTTTTGTTCTTGTTTACAATTTGGTTTCACCAACTATAGCTAGGTACCTATATTTAAATGAAATTTGGAACATAGGCGTGTTTTGTGAGCCGCTAGTCGCTACTACATTTAGAAGTTACATATAATCTTTATAAATAGAAAAAAACCGACTTCTCAAAACAGTTTGAAATGCCATATTAGGACGTAAGCTTGAAGGATTTAGTATCCTCCAAGGACGTAAGTGCCAGAAAGTAACGCCTTTTGAATGAATTAATGAAATAATCTAGATGGTTAGATGGAGCTTATATCAAAGGTTGCCGAGAGCTGGCAGTTATGAATTTAAGAGAATATTCGCGCTAATTTTGAATGAAAATTTTGGAGGTGTTAGAGATTGTGAAAGACACGATCAATCTAGACTTTAGAGACTTGAAGAGAAAAGAGTAAAAGTGCATTATTTTTGTTCATTTTTTGCTCCCTGGAAGTGTGTGACTGAGTCTGGGACTGCATCATTATATTTTGTGCGCTCGCGATTTTTTAAGTCGCGTAGTCAATATTTTTATGTAATTTGGGTCATATCCAAAGAGATTACGAACGATTTGCATCTGTGAAAACATATGTGCTCATAGACATCAGTTAGTTGCTGGAAAGAGTTTGTGAAGCGTATCTGAAGGAGTGCTTTTGAGCCTTCCGTTGGGAGGGCTCCGGCCATCCGGAAGGCGGTGCTGAGGACAGCGCTTTGAGCCTTCCGTTGGGAGGGCCCCGGAGGGCGCTCGTGAGTGCCGATCTTGAGGGACGATCGGCAACCGTCATCAAAGGATTCGAGCCCGTGGTCCGCGCGGTTCGGTCAGGTATCAGACCCTAGGAGGACACGAGCCCGCATACTGCGTGGTTCGATAGGTCACGGTACAGCGTTGGTTGGCCGAACTTTTTCTTTAGAAAGGAACAAACAAATTGTCATCGTCTACGGAGCTTGAATATTTTTATAACGTTATGGGATCGGTTCCCGTTTAATTACCCTATAATTGTTCATTGTTATTTTTTTTTGTTATATAATTATTTCTTTTAATTCTGTAAAGCCGCTGTTATCCGTATTCCGCAATTCTTTACGGCATTTTCAAAATTCTAATTGCCCCTAATTGTCAGGTGAACCTAATATTCGGCATTAAATTTAGGCACCAATCACCCGTTGAAACAGCCATTATCGTCCATAATCTCCATCTCATTAATCCATTTCTTTCCTTCTACAGCTAAATTTATACGCCGTTATCTTTCGCACGTACACCTGTTCATGCCAGTGCGGAAAGCGGACAGTCAGAAAGATAATTTGTTTTGGTTACAACTCATTTTAAGCTAATGTAACTTTGTACTGTTTTTATACATTTTAATAAAAATTGTCGTCATTTTATACACCGTATTAAATGTGACCCTAATTACCGAACCGAACCGAACCGAAATATTTCTTGTATAAGTGCTAAATTACACATGTAACGCAGAAGAAGTTGTTTTACTGCAATATATATTAAAACATCATAATTATGAAGTACTTATGGTCGTACCACACCATCGCACCGCACCGAGGTCATTGTGCGACGCACCCATAAGTAAGAGCGAGAAAGAGATGTTATTGTCGTATCAAAAAGTCAAACAGCTCGCGCAGGATAGGGAAAGCGGGAAGATACTAGTACTCCAATCGCTTCCTTTATGAAAGTTATGAAGGTACGGAACCCTCCATTATACGTGGCACGCACTTGGTCCGTTTTGTATTGGTCTGTCACGCTGCGTGTAACGGAACGGAACATCATTTCATATCTATAGAGCCCTCCACAAGTAACTAGTTAATAATCTGTGCCCTCCACACTCATGCGCTAATCACGGCGCGAAGCCGCGAACGCGAAGGTATAGTTCGCTAATCAACGAAATCGACTCCACACTCGCGTTCGCGGCTTCGCGCCGCGTAGTCTGGAGCGCGCTTGTAGTTCAAAGAGTAAAGTTCATTCTATAGTTGGTCAAACCAAATTGTCAGTAAATAAGAACAAAAAAACCATACTCATCCTTTTCTTTTGGGTTCTAGTACTAGTGTAAGACAAAGATAGTATGATTCTGTCTATGTTTGAAATGAGACAGTCCTTTGACAAACTATATATTATATAAAATTAATATAAATATAATAAAAATATGCTTTACAGTATAATAAAACATATCTTTTATAAATATTTGCCGTGTATATTTACTGTAATCATTAATAATATTTTTTATAAACTGTCACTTGGCGGTCGCGAAATATTGGTCGCGAATCAGGAACGCATCTTACAATGTGTCAAAATAAAAAAAATGAAGAGCGTCAAATCGTCAATAAATATTCCACGTTATAACTAAATAATTTCTAATTCAGCTTACAGAACAGTAAAAAATGCTAAATCCACCAGTGTAGTGTGACAGTTTTACATTGACATATAAATTTTTATAGCGCGTGTGCCCAGTGAGATATAACCAAAAATGACAAGGTCGCCAAAGGATGATCCGCGATACAATGACATGCAGCAGCACAACGCTTGGAATTACCGTGCAGAAACAACTGAAAACTGTGCACCTGGCATGTTAAATGAAAGAAAACAAGTGCCGCTTTCATCCAACACGCCTACAATGAATGATAACAGTATGTACGCTAACGGCGATTTCACGAACGATGTTTATTTGAACAAGCATCCTTACAACGTGCAGGCGGGTGAAACCGGGGCCAGCCAAGATGAAAATATGTTGCTTAACAACATGCCTAATGCCGCTCGCGTTAACAATCAGAATTATGGAACCGCCATGCTTAAATTAGCCAATGGGCAAGTAGTCAGGTTCTTTTATGACGAAAATACTCAACAACTATACTTCCCCATGTCAGGACAGTACGAGTTATTCAACCACAATCAGGGGCTGCGTGAAATGCCTCTCCAGGCTCCTCAGCAGGCCCCAATGTTTACTCCGAACCAGGAATACTCCATCAACAATAACAATGTTCAGATGCAAACACCAACCACTACCGCCCACAATAATTACATACAAGAAAACCTCATAAATCAAACCTCTGCTATGCCTACCTCCAACTTCTTGAAGGAAGTTTTAGGAAACTGGGAGCCCAATTCCTCTGGTACTTACTCTCCCTTTGGACAAAACTATCCATTGACCCATCCTGATGTGCCACCTAATGTTCTTCCAAAAAAGCCAATGGAATCTCCAATAAGTCAAATGAAGCCTGAGAATTCTCCAAAAAGAAATGAAAACAGTCCTTTAGCAGACACAAGTAACAAAAAACGCATTGTGGCCGAGGTGAAACCAATGCGTCCAACATATTCTGACGTGTTAGCTAAAAACAAGAATAATACCCAACCAGATGCTATTAAGGCTAAACCACAAAATAGTATAGAAATTAAGACTTCCAGCAACAAAAACAGCTCCAAGCCTGATAAACCATCGAACCCGAAACATACTGATGATAGTAGTAAGCAAAAAGAGAAAAAACAGCAATCAAACACTATATCTTCTGGCAGTGAGTCTGGAGATATAAATAATGAAGACATTGAAAAGCGTCAAAAACCCAGTAAAAAATCCAAGAATAAGCGTAATAATATATCTCGTAAGTGGTCCTCTTTTGATGACATCACTAATGAAGAAGATATCAGCTACACTGAAGGCAGTGGAAGTCAATTTGTTTTCATTGAGAATCAAGAAAAACCTAAGAAAGATAGGAAAGTTAATGATAGGGCTAAATATACCGATAACAATGCCACAGCAGAGGATGATTCTAGAGCTGATGAAGAAGAACAGTCTCAATTTGTCTTTCAAGATAACCAGACTGACAGTGCCAAGGCTCGGAAGAAAAAAGAGGCTCGTATTAACCATAAAATGGCAAAACCAGTACAGGATAAAAAGAAAACCACCCAGACTAAGTTTAAGAGGAACAAGCCTGGGTATTTAGGCCTGGCTCAAAACTACCTGGAGCATTGGGGAGAGGCTGCCTGGAAGGCGATTGTATGGTTCTTCTACCTGCTGTCAGATATATGCAGAATGACTGCACATTTGTTGTTTGATCTGTAAGTACTCATTTATTTGATTTTTTAATGCTTTCTACCTTTTAGGGCAGCAGCAACCTTTTAACAGCCAAGGGCCACATAGTAGTAATGGAGTTGACGCGGGCCATTGTTAATATTTATTACTTTATCAGGTATTGTTGTTTGTCAATCTTACATACAAAATAGCCTGGGAGGCTCGCGGGCCGCCGGTTGCCGGCTGCTGTTTTAGGGCATCAAACAGTAATGGGCATGTTTCGTAAAATATCTAAAAACATAGACCATCTTCTGTCAGGGAATACAAAACGCTATTGCACATCCTCTATATCCACTAGCTGTCCAGGATGAAAAATGCAATTTGGGATCATCCATAAATTACGTCACACGAAATTCAAGATTTTTTGACCCCCCCTCCTTGTCACACCCACATTTAGCAAACCCCTGCCTACACATCACACATTTGGAAATTTTGTTATCAACGTAATCGGAAATTCGAGGTATTATTATTTTTTATTTTATTAAAGCATTATTAGGGTAATTCTCGGTTAAGAGGTATTAACGATGTCTATGATTCATATTCATTCATACCTTTCTTAAACAATTTAAATAAATTATGGTAATTTCCTTTATAGACAGTCAATTTCAATTAATTGATTAACTCAGTTTTGTTACAATAGCACCTCAAACATGCAAAATGTCTCTCGGCATTTGATTCAATGCGACCAACCCTGCAATGGTCATCTTTTGGTTCCGATTGTCAGTTGTTTTGATCATTGACATCTTGACAATGCTTTTTAGGGTTCTGTACCCAAAGGGTAAAAACGGGACCCTATTACTATGACTCCGCTGTCTGTCTGTCTGTCCGTCTGTCACCAGGGTGTATCTCATGAACCTAAAGCTAGACAGTTGAAATTTTTACAGATGATGTATTTCTGTTGCCGCTATAACAACAAATACTAAAAACAGAATAATATAAATATTTAAATGGGGCTCCCATACAACAAACGTGATTTTTTTTGCTGTGTTTTTCCGTAATGGTACGGAACCCTTCGTGCGCGAGTTCGACTCGCACATGGCCGGTTTTTCATAAAAGTGGTATCTCCCCTGGTCAGTTTTATTTCAAAATTATTTATTTAAATACTTAATTTTATTTGTATATTTAATATTTACTATATGATTTGTGCATAGAGTATATTAATACTTTATTTTAATTATTTACAATAAATACATTCACAATTATATCTGATTTCACATGAAAAGTCACTTCCCTGGCGTCTTTCCCCCCTGGCGCATAATTTTTCAAAATAAACAATGGAGGTATGAATTATTGTTTAAATGAATCATTACACTTTAATTTGCTCGAATTTGTAAGACTCCAACTTGTAAGGTCAAAATTTAGTTTTTTTTTAGTTTTTGAAGAGATCAGGGGAGAGACCCTTCTACATAGAAAAAGTATGGTCTGTCCCTCTTCTAAAATGATGAAAAATAAAAAAAATGACTGGCCACCTTGCAAATATATAGTTGGTCAAACCAATTTGTCAGTCAGTAACAACCAGGAAAATTATACTCATCCCTTTCTTTTGGGTGCTAGTACTAGTGTAAGACAAAGATAGTATGATTCTCTCTGTCTATGTTTGAGATGAGACAGTCCTTTGACAAACTATATAATAAAGTTGTTTCAATAAAAAGATTGTATAATTATATCAAAATTTTAACATTTACGTATTGCCACCTTTTCTATAAAAGCGATTCCTTTCATATCTCTTTCCTACATCACTGCAATGTTTACCAAAGCGTGACGTAACAAACGGACGCCAGACGTTTTCGCGTGAGGTTTAGTTGCTATAAAAATGCAATTATTTATGTTAAAACTTATGAATATAGCTGAAATATTGCGTTTTTCGGAACCAATACCGACAATATTAAATGGAATTTCAAAATTTGTCATCATGCCAATTTCACCATCTGCCTGATCTTACGATACAAGTAAACAATAAATTAGTTCTTACACAAAACGGAAAGTAAAGTTAAGCAACTACTGGTTTTAGGTTTAGATTTTATTACTAGATTACGTTTCTTCACTTCACTCTTTGCAATCCTCAAGCAATCAATAACCATCATAAGAATATAAAAAATTGATTTAGATGCAGCTGTGTTAGTATAGATAGCTAGAAAGAATATTTTTTATTGACACACCTCAGTAAAAGATACAGCTTAAAGAAAAACAATTGATTAATGACAGAGGCAGACAGCAGGCGGTCTTATCGCTAAAGAGCGATCTCTTCCAGACAACCTTTGGGTAGCGGAAACAAAACAAATAATCGAAAAGAGTAGGTGTTGCAAAAAAACGTTATAAAGCCTACTTGTATAGGTATCTTTGGATCTGGATTGTAATGAAACTGCACATACAATGACATGAGATATATCTAGGTCTGAATTAGTTTATAATATAGCTCTAGTATAATTAGAATTTGTTTTGACATTTTATGCGCATGTTTTTATAAGTATTTATGTTAAGGTTAGTTTTCGTTAGTTTGTATGTATTTTTCCTATTCATGTCTGTATTCCTAGCATGTAAATGAATTGGTTTTAAACTGTAAACTTACATTGTTTTCAATAAATAAATAAAATAAAATTACAAAACAAACGAAATAGAGCAAAAACAAGTTTTGTCTAAACAATTTAAATTCGCTGTTATTTTTTTACTATTGTATCTGAAGCTACATAAACTAATTACAGACCTAGATATCCTAATGTTAGTACAAAGTTTCAGAGCAATTTAGCTAGTCGTTTTAAAATGAGAGCGTAACCACGTTTGTAAGGAGAACCGGGCTTGCCGGGGACTCTTAAATAGGGTGACTACTATAGTTAAGGGCCCCTCTAGAGTAATTGGCCACTCAACAAGGCAGAAAGAAACAAGTATTTTGTCAGTGATTAAAATGTTTACCTTCTGTAGGTACAGTCGGATCAACATAACAATTATGTTGTTTACTTTTCGCAGTTGTACCTCGATGTTTACGCAAACGTACGTGAGTTCCCAAGCGGTGTGGCGAAGCAGCAAGGAGTGGCTTTACAAGATCGCCGGCAACAAGTACCTGGTCTACATTGACAGAAAATTCGGACACACCAGATTCGGCTTCTGGAGGAAAATAAAATGGTTCAAGAAAGGTAATTGACGTCCTATACCTATAACTTAACCCTTCTTTGCATGGTGGAAATCTCCACCATAGCATTGTCCTATGAGGTGATTGATATTTATCTTTTAACTGTCAACTTTCAACACTAATCCATTTTCCAATTTTTTACTTAAACTTACGCAGTATTATAATTTATGGAAATTACATTTGTTTTAAGACGAAATGTGGGAAAACTTGGAAAAACCCAGAAGTTGATGATTTTGGGCTTTTTTTTTTAAGTTTGTAATTGTTTTATATTTAAAAACTTTATCATACAATAGCGGAAAATAATCTATCATATTTTTTTAGATACATCTGCATATTTTTTTTTAATTTCTCAAAAACGGCTCTAGCGATTTTGATGAAATTTACAATATAGGGACTTATGAAAAGGACAATTCGATCAAACTAGGGTATATTTTTAAAATAATTATTTTGCCCGAGTTTTCGCGGTAGGCCGGTGAGTATTAAATTGTAAAGTAATGATTCGATTTAATTTTCAAACCAGAGGCTGACGAGGGTGAAAATGGATCCATCTAGGTTTTATTGTTGGTTCGCGGATAGAATGCCGCAAGCGATCCCATGACGCTGCCCTAACGGTAAAGAGGGTGACGCCGCAGGGGATGTTAGTGGGTATTCTCCTCCCCTTCCTCTGGTTAGCAGAAGAGGTACGAGACGAGCGAGTTCGACATACCACCCCCCAATGGGCTTCCCCAGCCCGGGGGTGAGATGTGTAAATGCATTTACCCCTGCGTTAAAAAAGGTTTTTGGTAAGAATCGCTTTCGAGCACCGACACCGACACCGACTTAAACATATCAGTTGGAGACGCATATACTTAGTCGTATTTAAAAAAGGATATTTTATTCTATCATTTTTGTAGTCGGTTTTCTTTTTTTTTGTAACAAGTTTTTAACTTTACGCAGCGCTCTTTTATGTGCAATTGCATTTCTTCGGGATTAATATTTTTTTGTACTAGGTGTCTAATGTCCTCGCTTGACTTGACTGATTTTGCAACTGAGCTCAAATTATTACAATGGATTTCGTTTTTATAGTTTTAACCATATTGGCAAACAAAAAGTGCGTTTGTGGCCGGTCTGTTAGTGTTATCGATACTGTCCTTGAGGTCTCTGAAACTATCTGATAGCTCTTGTTTTTCTTGAAGCGTCTGAAGAGTGCAGTGGTTAACGAGGTGAAGAACTGACAAGTTTGCGGAACCGAGGGAAACCTTTCGACAAAGATTGTGGATCCTGAGTTTTTGGTCGGAGTTGCAATTTGTTCAATTTATGGTGCTCATCCAGTTCTGAATCTGTGATGTTATGTTGTTATCGGGTTAAGGCTGGTCTGGTCTTTTGCGCTCGTTGGTTAAGCGTTTTCTTTTCCGGTATCCGATGGCACTGGTGTTGATGGCGGGGAACGCTGAATTTCGGAACTTCTGCCAAATGGGCTGTTAGCATTAAGATAAGATAAGACATTTATTGATAAAATTGTACAAATTTTACACGTCAATTCAGCCATACTATAATATACAATGTCCACCATATAATTATAATAAATTTATACTACATTACAATATACAATTTGTGTTCGTAGTTCTATTGATAAAGTTCATTATTACAATTATTATATCGACTACCGTAAACTGCATTAGCACTCATTATGAATAAAGTTGTTTTTTTAAACACTTTGACGTCATAGTGCAAGTACACAAGCAAAGAACATCGCATGAGACTGGTTGTAAATATCGAGGTCAATGCATATTGCACACGGTTTTAATTAATTAATTAATTAAAATTTCACATATTAAATAATTATAATTGCACAATTGTTCGCATCGATAGTCGAAGTATGATGATCTTTAATTATTACCGGAAGTTGTTTTGTTTAATTTCTTAGGTACCTATATATCACAGCACGGCATGTAGGTGAAAACGTTTTTTTATAAGAAAATAAACTAGTAATTAACATAGTATAAATAGGTAATCTTCCCTCAGTAGCACACTAGAGAAATTTTAATATAAATAAAGACTTCATAACTTCATACGATACCCTGTTAATCATCACGTGGATTTATCAAATGTTCATTATCTAATTAAAATATTAAATGCTTATAAAAAGCCTAATCGTTTTTATAAAAAAAACCGGCCTAGTGCGAGGCGGGCTCGCGCACGAAGGGTTCCTGTACCATTACGCAAAAAAAAACACGTTTGTTGTATGGGCGCCCCACTTAAATATTTATTTTATTCGGTTTTTAGTATTTGTTGTTACAGATTTGAGATACAGCCTGGTGACAGACGGACAGCGGAGTCTTAGTAATAGAGTCCCGTTTTTACCCTTTGGGTATGGAACCCTAAGAAACGCATTTAACCGATTTGCAAGACCGAAGTGATCTCATAAGAGCTACGAAAACAGTTTTGTGCGTAGCTCTAAAAATATCTGGGAAACCGAGCTTTACTCGGAAAACATATAAAAACTGAAAAATGCGCTTTTTCCCAGAGATAAGACCGAGCTAGATCAATTTTTCGCCCCAAAACCCCCTATATAGCAAATTACATCGAAATTTTTAGAACCGTTTTCGAGATCCCCGAAATATATACATATACATATTTATTTATTTAATTGTTTTATTCTTATAAAAAAATCTTTGTGTGGATTATTCTTCAATATTTTGCTACCATTAACATTGGATTTGTTCCAAGTAGGTTTTGTACGGCCGCCCGTAGCTTGTGTTACCATAACATATAATTGAGTCTGCGAGTGATAAGTAAAGCATACGTAGTGTATTGTATGGGAGTTTGTATTTAAGCAATGTTAAGTTAGCCATGACGGCCGACCACTATTTCAGAAATTAAAAATATTACCGCTGCCATGCATGTATATTAAAAAAGCATGTTTACTTGTAAAAAACCGTCCAGATTTGTTTAAAATGAGATCTGAATTCTTCTCAAGCCAGAGAACTCAATACCAAAATCTACTTTATCAACCCCGGTGCAACTTGGATATATATAAGAGGAATGCGTACAATATGTGCATAGTTCTATACAACAATTTGCCCAACAGTATAAAACAACTAAACGCTATGGAATACAAGAAAAAACTAACTAGTTTCTGTTAGAGCACTGTTTCTATAGCGTTAAGGAATATTTGGAATGTAATTTGCAGTAGTACCTAAGAATTAATGGTTGAAAAATGTATTTATTTTAAGTTAAGTGTTCTTATTATTAATTAATCAATCAATTACTTTTTATGAATTTTAATATTGGAATTTTAATCTATTAATTATACTATTAGATAACATTTTTTTTTTTAATTTGCATGTCGTTATGCGACTGAATACTGTACACCATATTTTAACAAAACGACACCTGTATTTTAGAATTAAGTATTCTTGCAAATAAAGAATCTTTATCTTTACGGATCTAAGTTTTGAACATATGTGATCTATGTGTGGTCATTTTGACCCAATTGAAGTTATTTTCTATAATTATATCTATTAATATCTATAGTATCTAAAAATATACATATATACAAGAATTGCTCGTTTAAAGGTATACCTAAGACTTGTTCCTTCCATATGAGCCACTAGCTTCCGCCCGCGTATGCGTAAAAAAAATATCCACCTCATTTTCACTCCCAGAGGTTTAATTTTAAAGAATACTTTTATAATGGAGCGTTACAAATATACGTATGTACATCATCAAATTAGGTTGATGTTGTCTAGTAAATTAAATAAAAAAACCCGTTATTAACACATGTCAATCCACGATAACAATGCATTTCTGATTACTATCTTACATACCTCTCAATATTCACACGCACCAATTTTTTTGCAGACGTCGAGGTTGATAACAACGACTCTAGCAAGCTTAACGCCAATATACCACTACCGGCGACAGGCGAGGAGGCAATGAAACGGCTGCTGGCTTGCAAGGGGAAAGATCCGTACAGGTGAGCCTTGCGATTTGGTAATGTATTGCTACACTAGGTCTCAATAGTGAGTTTGTTCACGAGAAAATTATATTTTATACCTCTACTAGTGTATATCAGATCAAGCAAGCTGCTCATATTATGTCGTATTTATGTCGGTATACATTAGTGTTCATGTATAATAAAAGTTTATTGATACTAGAGTAATTTGAGTAAATAATTTCTAAAAATACGTTTTATCAGCCATTGTTTGTCGTGGCTATCACCAGACAGAGTAAACAAACAAACCAAATATGTAGTCGGTCTAAAATCAATATACCTAGAACTTTTTCTAGCAAAAACGAGGGATTGACAACATCAAATATCGACATAACTGTTATCCTAGTCCTGAGTCGAAAACAATTTTGCTCTCCCTTAGAAAACGTCAACATCTTATCAACCCAATGTAGGGAATATCCATTTTTTTTATCAGGATTTTGGGTTGCTCCCATATTTTTTCGCAAAATATACTGTATTTTTTATATCAAACGATATTAATATATTAGCAGTTTACTAGTCTTATGTTCAAGTTCAGTATGTTTTATATATATAGATAGTTGCCTTGTAGAATTAAGTCCGCCTTTTGTACGTTTGTATTTTCTTTTGTGCAATTAAGATTAAATAAATAAGTAGTTAGTAAACAATGTCTTATCATAATATGTATAATTACTACTTTTTTGATTGCGTGACCATTTTCTAAACAAAAATCGAATCAATGTGTTACTTTTTACTATCATAATACACTAAAACGGGACTTCCTCCCGTTTTAAAAATCGTGATCGTGCATCATGTGATGTGTAAAAAAATTTAGAGTAGTATTTTCACAAATACAGTTTTTTTTTTTTTCAAAACATCCCTAAGTTATACGAGCCCCGATGCCGATGCAAATTAGCTCTTCTAGTTCCACACAACAATTTTGTTTATTCTAATACATTTTACACATGAAGATAAAATGACCCAGTAATGGGAACCGAAATAGTAATGTTTAATCTAGTTTATTTTGATCGTATAATAAAATTGCATGAGAATATAAATAATATAAATTGTAAAAAAAAAATACTTTTTAAAAACGTTCTCCAAATCATATAGTCCTCTCCTATCTATAGCACTGCTGCATGCATGGGCTCGAAACAGAATTGTCAGTACATTGGTCCGTGTTGCTTTCCCTAGTAATAGCCCTTTTGAAATCTTTTATATTCCTATTCCTACCCGTCAAATAAAATAAAAAAATCGTTCTTTTTTTTTTTCAGTACAAACGGTATTTCTTATATTTGGATTTAGTTATTGAAGAATATTACCATATAAAATTAAACTACATTAGCATTAAACATAAACATTATTTTTGTACAAACGCGAGAACCTCAAAAAATGGTTTGACTAGACGAAAACATATGCATCGGGGCTCGTACCTTTATAGGGAATGCTGGCTTATAATTAGTATAGATTGCATAATTATTGCTGGCATAATTCGTATTTTTGGGCCATCCTGCTTTAAGCTTGTCAAATACCCTATGGGTTGTGACTTGTGACCAGCCAAGCTCATCACTCATATGAACAGTAGCCGAGCCGTACCACGAGTTGACACTTGATGTTTACGTTAGCGACTGCGTAAACTCGAGCGCAGTCCATTTCGTTCGCGCTGATGTATTGGTAAGATAGATTGTGATGTGATTGAGTTGACTCAGTCGCGAGTCGCTAACGTAAATGTCAACTGTCAAACGCCAATTCGTGGTAGCCGTGAAGATGCCTTTTGTACGTTTGTATTTTCTTTTGTGCAATTAAGATTAAATAAATAAGTAGTTAGTAAACAATGTCTTATCATAATATGTATAATTACTACTTTTTTGATTGCGTGACCATTTTCTAAACAAAAATCGAATCAATGTGTTACTTTTTACTATCATAATACACTAAAACGGGACTTCCTTCCGTTTTAAAAACCGTGATCGTGCATCATGTGATGTGTAAAAAAAATTAGAGTAGTATTTTCACAAATACAGTTTTTTTTTTTTTCAAAACATCCCTAAGTTATACGAGCCCCGATGCCGATGCAAATTAGCTCTTCTAGTTCCACACAACAATTTTGTTTATTCTAATACATTTTACACATGAAGATAAAATGACCCAGTAATGGGAACCGAAATAGTAATGTTTAATCTAGTTTATTTTGATCGTATAATAAAATTGCATGAGACTAATTGTTAAAAAAAATTACTTTTTAAAAACGTTCTCCAAATCATATAGTCCTCTCCTATCTATAGCACTGCTTCATGCATGGGCTCGAAACAGAATTGTCAGTACATTGGTCCGTGTTGCTTTCCCTAGTAATAGCCCTTTTGACATCTGTTATATTCCTATTCCTACCCGTCAAATAAAATAAAATAAATCGTTCTTTTTTTTTCAGTACAAACGGTATTTCTTATATTTGGATTTAGTTATTGGAGAATATTACCATATAAAATTAAACTACATTAGCATTAGCATTAAACATAAACATTATTTTTGTACAAACGCGAGAACCTCAAAAAATGGTTTGACTAGACGAAAACATATGCATCGGGGCTCGTACCTTTATAGGGAATGCTGCCTTATAATTAGTATAGATTGCATAATTATTGCTGGCATAATTCGTATTTTTGGGCCATCCTGCTTTAAGCTTGTCAAATACCCTATGGGTTGTGACTTGTGACCAGCCAAGCTCATCACTCATATGAACAGTAGCCGAGCCGTACCACGAGTTGACACTTGATGTTTACGTTAGCGACTGCGTAAACTCGAGCGCAGTCCATTTCGTTCGCGCTGATGTATTGGTAAGATAGATTGTGATGTGATTGAGTTGACTCAGTCGCGAGTCGCTAACGTAAATGTCAACTGTCAAACGCCAATTCGTGGTAGCCGTGAAGATGACTTTAGTATTATTGTCTTGATAACAGCAACAGGCTTACTTGTGCAGGTGCATTAGTTTTATTTTTACAGCAACGTTTAAATACCAGTTTTCAGTATCTTTATGTGTCAAACGGGTTGATCGACCGGCATATCGATGCACACAATTAGTAGATAATAATACCTTAGTAGTTTAGTAGGTACCTATTGATTGTTTGTGACCCTGCATCAAAATGCAAAAGTGTATACCTAATTACATTATCATTGACGTAATCAAACCTCTCGTCTAGCCGCGCCTGAGACGTGATACTTCCCAGCCTAATATTATTATTATTATTTAATAAGCAGGCAGGCAGTTATGGCAACTGATATGGCCTGTATCCAGTAATCATAAAGATATATATCATGAACGAGTATTAGATGTAGTGTTATGCTTGTCTAATTTATTTTTAAACTGGTTCACATTTTGTGCTGAAACTACGTCTTCCGGGAGTTTGTTCCAAGCCCTTACTACTCGGTTGCTCAGAAAGTGTTTGTAAGGGTTACTGTGAGACCTATGCCTTTCTAGCTTTAAGTGATGACCTCTCAGACGATCGCTGTTGTTGCGCTTGAACATCTCTTGAAAATCCTTGAGGTCATAGTGCCCAGATAGTATTTTGTAACTCTCTATTAGGTCTCCGCGTTCTCTGCGGTGCTTTAGGGTAGTAAGTTTCAGTTCCTTTAGTCTCTCCTCATATGGCTTGTTTTTAAGTTGCCTTGGTAATATGAAGAACATAATATCAATATTTCATTGCATGTTTGAGAAAAGGTTTTTTCTATCGGTTTAAGCCGAATCCGCGTCAATATATGTTGGGAGAGAGAACCTTATTGTTATATAATTATCTCCTCAGCATATTGGGCGTGAGCGTAACGTGCACGGACGAGGAGATCAAACGGTACTACCGGCGGCAGGCGTTCCTCGTGCACCCGGACAAGAACCAGCAGCCGGGCGCCGAGGAGGCCTTCAAGATACTCCAGCACGCGTTCGACCTTATAGGAGAGCCGGTCAGTATATAACATTATCAATATATATACCGTATCCAGCACGGACTTCTGGCTGATGTGTGTGGTGTTTCGGCGGTTTGCGGGAATCTATTGGGCTGTAGCCGCGCGCTTCACTAGATAACTTTGGCCGAGAAAAGGTTAAAGAGTTCGGGGTTGTTGTTGTTGGGCGTGGGTCTCTTTGATGTATATTAAAGTGATCGTGTTGTTACAGGAACGGCGCGAAGCGTACGAAAGACGAGCGCTAGAATCGCGCCACGTGGAGGCGGCGTGGAGCGAGCTCAGTCAGCTATTAGCGCAGTTGCAGGACAAGATGGAGTTTGCACACAACACCATCAGGTAAGATGTAGTTTGCACACAACATGAGGTAAGATGAAGTTTGCACACAACACCATCAGTTAACGTATGCGAGAGGCGCTAGAGTAGCCACGTGGAGGCGTGGAGCGAGCTCAGCCAGCTGTTGGCGCAGCAGGACAAGACAAGACATCCCTAGTGTGCAAAACGTACATAATAATCAAGTGCGGGTAGTTCGAAAAATTCGTGCAGCTAGAAGATGCTGATGTCAATATTAACCAGTCTTTCTCCTAGACCACGGAAACAATGCCGTCCTCGAAACGTCGGAGGTAATTTTATAGTTTAAGTATACGTGATTAAGTCTCGTTAATGCATAAAACAATACAAAAGCATTTTTAACCAAGCTGAAACGGAGACTTTTGCTTCGCTTGGTCCACTGAATGCGTGTTTGAGTGAATGTTTGTCGGCAGATGCACGAACTGCGGGAGGCGCCACAAGCGCGTGCTGACGGACCGGCCGTGCTACGCGGCGCGCTACTGCGTGCAGTGCAAGATACGCCACTCCGCTAAGGAGGTAAACTACTACCAACGTCGAAAATATTAAAATGTAGACTTGTTTATAGGGTTGGCTACTAGTGTTACGTTACACAATGAGAAAATTGTATGGTATCGCGTTATTACTGAACAACGTGTCCTTCTTTCCATATTTGACAAATCCATGCTGCTGATAAATATTATGTTTTGTATTTAGTGTTCGACAGGCGACTGCCTGCAACACTTTTAAGACGATAGTGGATAACCGTTTCTCCATAGAAACGTAGTCCCCATTTCCCTCCCTGGTTTTTATAACTATACATTTGTTTTATTTCACAATTTATTGTATATTACCCATAGTTATGCCCGTTCGTTTGAGAGAGGAGCTTTTAAAAATTTGTATGGGATTTGCTTTTCGGTCCTAACATTTATAATAATATAATAAAATCTAAAAAAACAATCAAGCGAAAGGGTATTAATATGAACCGTTGTATATAATATGCGTAGCGTTGAAAGGATAAATATGAATCAGTTGCCTTCCCTAGCCCTAGACCCTATAGTATAGAATGTATACTCTGCGCAGGGCGACATCTGGGCGGAGTCGAGCATGATGGGGCTGCTCGTGATGTACTACGCGTGCATGGACGGCGCCGTCTACCAGATCACGCAGTGGGCCAGTTGCCAGGTATAAACCGTTTATTTACCCGACATCAGAGGTGCGAAACTCCTCCTTTCAGGCGTTCTCGGCTCCGTTCGGCTCAGCATTGCTCCGAGCAATGATTAGGGTTGATACAACTTGACGTCCTTTTGCGTGTAAGACCACAGAAGCCGAAAGGGATAGTGCCATACATAAGAAAGGGATGATTCGTCCCTGAACCGCTGTCAAACTTCGGTTTTGTAGGAAGTTTCTTTTCTGAACGGTAGTACTATTACTTATTCTGTGCCGACTGCCGACATGACGGTTTCCTTATTACGCAAGCATTACTAAGGCTAGTTACATTTATTTCATAGCTACACTACGTTTTCAAGTTACAACGGGAGGCCAACTACACTAATAAGAACAATGGATAAATAATTACGGTAGTTTGTTTAACCATATTTGAAACAGTAAAAGTAAAATGGAACAAGTTGTAAACATGTCAACAGATTGGTTTATATAGTTCATAGTCACTACATAGTATCAAAGACCGCGAAGCCGGGGCGGGTCGCTAGTTCTCTATATTCACGATTCCCATAAATTTAATTTGTACTAAAACAAAAAGTTTTCATTTTTTCAATATATTCCCACTCTTTGGTTGCAAGTTACTGTTTCTTTTTTTAATGTAATGTCAGTTTTGGGTCATAGAGACATTTAGATTCTAATTTTTATTGTCGAAAATATACTAAACTACAAACAGCGCAACATTTATCTTGACAATAAGGTTCACAAATGGTCATTTGAAAGTGTGGATTAGTTTTAAACTAAACTAGTGGTGTTTTATGACATAAATTCCCCGCACATGCAAATATATATTTATGTATATTATATGATAAATTTGTATATGTATTTATATTGTTTATTTATGTAGTTTATAAAGGTATAATAGTATATAAATATTACTAGTTTGTATATTGGCGTTAGTATTAGAATTTATATTTAGAATTTTTTTTTCGCATCGCACTGCACCCACCTTAACAATTTCTGTTTGGCCCAGTGGTTGACTGGTAGAGAATGCCTCAAGGCATTAAGGCTGCCTTTTGTACTTGTTCTTGTGCAATAAAGTTTAAAATAAATAAATAATAAATAAATATTAAAATTAAAATAGTTTGTGAGATATATGAATAAATGAAACACGCACGTCCGGTCACTTAGATATTTATTGCGAGACTTAACGGCCTGCAGAGGGCGCATCCGAATGCACCGCGATACGAGGATATGACAAATACCATCAGGTAAGTAAGTACTGTCCGCGCGGCAATTCCGTGCATTCGGAGGTCGAGGAAGTTGGGGGGGGGGGGTGCGCCGCGCCCGTACGTACAAAATGACACCACTCTGTCATGACGCCCAACATTCCTAACATTCCTCGTCGGCCGTGCACACGGAATTCGCGCCCGGACAGTAGGTACATTACAGTTTGTATCGGACCGTAGTATAAACATCATCTATAAATTAGGCTACAGTAGCCTCAACGTTGGGTTCGTTGGAAATCAAGGACAGCCTGTGACCCTTTTGTATCAATTATTTCATTATATGGTACCCTTTTGTTTCAGAAAAAGAACTTAAAGCAGTTAAGGCCCGACTGCCACGTGGTGCAGTACCGCATCGTGCTGGGGAACAAGGCCGCCGCCGCCTCAGATCTCAACCAGAGACCTTCCACTGGGTAAGTGGTATGATTTATTTCGGACGACATTGTCCGAAATCATCATCAGCCTTTATATCTCCCACTGCTGAGCGCAGACCTCCTCTAACGAGATGGAGAACCCTTTGACCACCAGAGACTGACGATGACGTGACCCTGACGCGTGCACCTACAAGCCAATATCAACCTTCGTGCATTTCTACAAGGTTCACAATGACGCGCCGCACACGATAGGCGCGGCGTTTTAAAGGCAAGGGCATTTTCACTTAAAACTTTTGGGTTATTTGTACTCAGAATCACCAGGACTATCAATTTAAAAAGACAAAAAATATGCCCCAAAAAATGACAATTTTTGTATGAAAAACTGGGGACATTTTTTTTCTTTGTCTCATTCCCACACAACCCAACCCCCAAAAGTTGGTGGTTTTTCGAAAAAAAAGTTAATGGTACCATTTTTTCTGAAAACCTCTTTAAACATGAATAAGCAGATATATTTAGCGATATGAAACTTGTGTAGTGCGAGCCAAGGTTCCATGACACGACGTCTAGTTTTGAATCCCTACGCCTTACCGCTACAACCACCGATCGAGATTTTACTCCCTAAGTTTCCCCTGGATCCGTATGTTTGTTTTGACTTTATATTTGATCATTATGCTTATCGTTTGTTTCCAGACATGATCCTAACCTGGAAGAGTTTCTAAACAATCTATACAGCAAGTCAGGAGTACCTCCGAACACTAACGCTAAGCAGCCAACGCCAGAGACTTCCGACGCCAAGAAGAGACGCAATAAAAAACCCAAAGCTTAAACGAGGATTTCTTAACTAAACTGTGCCCCATAAAGAACCTCAAAAACAATCCTCACAACTGTCAAAACGACTGACGCGTGCCATATTTCAAAAGTAGAACAACTTTTTAAAACAGCGTTTTATTACGCGTCAGTCGCTTCGACAAAATGAAAAATAACTGAAACAATGCCTTTCATAAAATAAATATTGAATTTTTTAAACAAAATATAAAAAAACTCCCTTAGTTTTGAAATAACGTGACACTTGAAGGATATAAGTAATAAGCATTTAGAGATCGTTATGTGTAATTAAATGTCGCTAAAGTACCTACTTAGGATAGACGCGTAAGGTCAGCCACACATGCTACTCAATTCCTAGGGAAATTGACCTGATATTAACGCGTATCGTGTGCGTAGCCTTACTTAAATTTAATCACTAAACTTGAGTTAATCTAATAACTGTATTTTTTAGAACCATGTGTTTGAATATTTGAAGGAGATGTCCGTTTTATTTAAAATACTTTTAACCATGTAACGTTTTACTATTCGGTTATAACTGATCTGTACCTGTATACTTTCGTATCTGGTATCACAACATACCAAGCACGATCGCATTTAATTGGGACATAAAGCAACTATCCAAGCTAGTTCCTATACAAGTATATCAGTAGCACCAGTACATTAGCGATGTGTATACAATTATCTGAACACACTTAATTTGTTATGAGAATGAGATTGTGCGTGCAGATCATTTTGAATACCTTGGAGACAAACTCATAATATCATACGAACGTGCTAGCCCGAAAAGCTTGATTCTTTGCTTGAGCCTAAGAACTGAAATATAGTTAGATATCACATTGTATGATTAATTGATTATCTTAACTAATTGTATGCAACTTGGATACCTACTGAACGATTTCGAAAATTTACCTTCATTAATTAGATGTTAAGAACAATAAACCGTTGAAGGTAACAGATTATCAATCAAAAACCAATGAGAGAGGGCTGGTCAGTGCTGGAAGCTTTTTCTTTTACACTTTCAAGTCAAATGTTACTTGTAGCACTGTTTCATTTTGTGCGCTTAGTTATTGCTCTCAATAAATGTTACTGAATAGTACAATTTTTGCATTCATAATTTTAATGATTATTTTAACGACTTTAATATTCACGTATGTGTTACATAATTTTTATTAGACACGAAATATAACAAAGTTTTTGACAATGTAAATAGTCCCATGTAAACAGTGGTAGTAATATTCAAATTTTGACTGATGTATAGATATAACACCGCGCTCCCCATATACAATAGAACCGGTGGGTCTAGCGTTTATTGCCGAAGTTAAACCATCATCTTCAGACCTTTTCATAGTGCATTCACACCGGGAGAACAATTGTTGACCAATAAGAAAGCAGCTATGTTTTAGAGCGAGAGCAATTCTATAGTCCGTTTTAACAAATCATTACTTAACGCTCAAAGGCCCAAAGGCTGGGTACCAGTCCATCTAATTACAATTTACCCAAAAAGTTTTAACCTTTAATGCTACACGATTGAGGGTCGGTTGCGCCAAACCATCTGTCTTCCTGAAAGCGTTGCAAAATTTTATTGTATGGGAAGTGTCAGACCTGAGTTATATTGATCAGTCCGCTTAATATGGTTGATGCAACTGGCCCTAAATCGAATTACAAAATCCATTTGTGTTCAGTGGTAAGTGCCTCCGCTGTCTTGCGCGTGTGCACGGAGCGGGTGAACGAAAAATAGTATGAACAACGCTAACTGGCGTGGACGCGTGCGACGGATTTTACTCATGATGGTACCCGCGAAAGACAGCGGAGACACTTAGGTTAAATGTAGCACGTCTAGTCTGCTATTGTATCGAAACTGTTAGCCCGGTATGAAGGCACCATTACATTGAGATTAGACTGGCGATAAGCTAGTTTGCAATTTACACCATGAGATTAGACGGTGAAACTCGTGGGGATCGCTTGCTTATTCTAGTCTCAGAAGTTCTGTGCGGTGAAATTTGATCCATATTAATGAACGAACTAAGGTTCAGGTGGGACACGGAATTTTCGAACTGCTGAGACTAGAAGGCACGAAAAACGTTAATGGTTACACTGCCTTCTGAGATTACTACTGTTACGCTAGGCTAGATCGCTGTCCTAGGTTCACTGTGCGTAGACTTCGCGCTTCATGTGTCAATAAAGATGTGAAAACTATCTTTTGGTTTGATTTTAATTACAAAACTTCTGACATTAAATATATTAAAGCGGGTCACTCATGGGTCGAGTCAAGGCTCTAGGTAAATCTCCTAGTCGTAGAGCGATATGTTGAGTATTTTTTGACTTACCATGGTGCCCCTTTTTAATACGTTCAGTATCTCTTGCTTTCATTTGTACGGTGCAGAAAAAGATTAGCCATTTAAACGCCATGATCCCTTATCTGCGATGTGCGTTGCCGTGCCCAATGTGCCCATAGAGTACGCTGTCAAATTAACCGCAAGTACCAATGATGTTGGCGTGTGCGTAAAGCTTTTGGAAGATCAATTTTCTTACTGAGGTCACGAGGGTTGAAAATATGGGTCCTTAGGTCCCGAAAGACATTAAAAAACTCATGAACATAACTGTACATTTATTCGTCTACATATATCTATCCCTCCATGGCATCGGTCGCTGTATCCTTATCCGTGACGATGCAATCCTCGTAGTTCCATTTCGGGAACATTCGCTTGTAGAGGTGAAGCAGCACTGTGTCTTGAGACTTGAGCTGACCGTCGAATACGCATTTCATGTGCCCGTGAGTACCTAGAATAGATAAAAAGATATTATAAAGTAGTCTATCTGCTGCTGCTTCATTCTTACAACTAAACCGATCTCGCTCCCTACCGACGTGATATCGTGTCGTCAAATAGAATCAAATTCAATTCTAAATTTAAAATTTCAGGGTCGGTTTGGCTGGCAAATCTAAACCTGGTACAAAGATAGCCACGGATAGACTACTATGCTTTCAGGTAAGGTTAATTGGGTTGCATGCACCCACGATCTTGGCGTGTGAGTGACATGTTTGAAAGGCGTTCAAAGGATTAAAAGACAAATAAAAGCTGTAGACTTCAAATGAAAAATACTGATCCGCTTCGAGGCCTCTGTTCAAGAGATAACGTACTAAATTAGTTATTTATTATGAAATGCACGAAACTTCGAGGTAATTTTTAGTGTTTCGGCAGTAAGCATGGAGGATGTTAAAAAATTTCTTTGGAAAAGACCAAATATCAGTGATCTCTTCTATTCACCGGTGTAACGTCGCATGGCATAAAACCAGAATTATTAATATTGGAATATATAATAATAATAATAGGACTTTTTACCGCGGTAAGAAAACCGTCGTAATCTGGCTTAGAAATAAAATTAGTTTTTTTTTTCGGTACAAGCCTTACTATAGCTGGACAAGCAAATCTTGTCAGTACAAAATGGCGCGAAATTCAAATGTTCTATGGGACGATATCCCTTCGCGCTTACATTTTTTAAATTTGCCGCCTTTTTCTACTGACAAGATTTGCTTGACCAACTATAGTTTAATGTTCTAGATTTTTTTTCAAGTGTACTGATGGAAATCGTGTTATGCATTATTTCTAAACATACCTAGAGGTTCCTTGATGTGTCCAGTGCGCCCGTACTTCGTCCGCAGCTTGCACGGCTTGAAGTATGTTACGTCCTCTCTATTGAAGAACATGAATCTGATCACCGCGGATCTTTTGTTCACCTGCAAAGGAAAATAAACAAAAGATAGTTAAATATTATAACATTTTCTCATACTAATCATCATATTCTGGTAAGTTTGCCAAGAGACTGCGAATCTCTTTCTCATGTTTTTTCTATAATATTTTTTTCACGCTGGGGTTCGTGAATTAAGAAACCCTATATTATTATAAAATCAATACATTTTTACTTAGTGCTGTATTATTGTTTGCAAAAACACCAATGTCTAACTAATGTGTCTTTCACACAGCGCCAGGAATAAAATACGGTTTAACCATTCTTGTCTATGTCAACATTTTATCACATTTCTTTAATATTGAATAAGCTTATAATACTCATTTACCTCATACAGTAAGCGCGAGCGAGAGGGTTTTACCCACAAGCGACAGTAGCCCGAGCATAATTAGCCCTTCGCGTGGCAAATGCTCACAGCAAGACAGCAATATTGAAATTTAATTGACAGAAAATTGTAATTCCAACAACTGGACAATGATGTAATTGATGTCCTACCTAAAGTGTTATCTGTTCTAGTTGATAAGGCACCTAAGAGAATCTAGCCCAACCAAAGGTTGTTAGGGTCCATGTTACATACCTTGTATGGATGACCGGAGAGTACAATTCTCTTGACAATCAGTCTATCAGGGTTGCAAGACTGCAGCACTCCCGAAGCCACTAATTGCAGCTTCGTATTCCTTTTTTCCTAAAAATATAATTAAATCTTATATCATTATTGTTTCATTTAGTATTCAAATGTCTTCATACTCTTCGTATCAAGAGGAAAATGATAAATATGGGTTCAAAAGATATGTTTACCTTAAAACAAAGCACTGAAGATGGGCTGAACTGTATAGGTGCGTAGAATGTGGCCACGCAAGTTGAACCCGGTTGGAAGAATCTTTCATACTAAAACAATTAATGTAACAATAAAACAATTAATGTAACAATTATAAACGCAATCAGTTTACAAGGCCGATTGATCACACGACACGTAAATGTATTTTTGCAGGGAAACCGCGTTGTTCTAGACGCGTATCTATCCGTATTTTCTATAAAAAGGGACCTTATTGTCGATGGTGCTTACGCCATTATTAACGATGCTCCGATTATTATTATTTAATCTATTTATTATAATCAAATGTTAAAAATTATAATTTAACAAAGCTCCACAAAACTGTAATTAGTTTGACTGTGGAGTCAAGTATCAATCTCTTTTTACACTAAGTTATATAATTATTAAGTAGGTAACACACACACACACACACTTTGGAGTTACTTAATCTAATAGTTACATGAAAATATAGTTTAAGTAAGTAGGTATATCCAGGATGCTCTATCAGGAAGACAATCGCTTATAGCGCATCAAGGAAAACTATTTTTTTGGGTTCCAAGACTATGTCCCAGGGCAAAGTATTAAGTAAATAGGGTATACGTATAAAAATACAATGCCGTGCGACGCTGTGCGGCATAAGCGCCATCAACAATAAGGTCCCTTTTCATAAATGCCCCATATATTCTTCAACTTTATTCCCTCATTGTGATTTATCAAAACTTGAAAAGGCCTATAAAAATAGGCTAGGACGGCTAGGTTTTTCTTTAAAAAAATAAAAAATAAAATAGCGAGCTTAAAACAGGCTTAAAATGGTAAAAGAAATCGGGCGTTTAATTATTGTTATTAAGATTTTATTTCGTACATCAAAGATCCATAAATGATTAGTTAGTTTTAATATTACTTATCACTATGTTAGTATTGACAGAACAATTTACATTTAAGTATATACATTTACATTAAAAATTAATTTCTTAAAAGATTATAATAACTATTAACATGCTGGTTATTTATCCATCCGGAAGAATGGGGCATGCATTGAGGCCCAATACACAGAAGGGATTATAAATCCTCTCCAATTTCGGTTAGAAAACTGTTGGAGCTGTTTCTTAATCGGTGCATCTGAGATGCTGTTCGTTTTCTCATAATGGCGTAGAAATCGGTATTCGAAATAGGTATTTTAAAATTAATTAAAATACGAAGTTTTCCGAACCGCTTTACAGATATTTGTTGCGTTTTAAAACTATTCTACCAGATTCAGATATTGGGAAATTGGAAACTGTGTTGATCAAGTCATCATTTTTCCAATGTAAGACTAAATAGCTCACCTTATGTTTACCGCCATTAGTGTGCTGACTAAATATCGGGTTGACGATGAATCTCCTGTAGCCCACTTGGAAGATCAGCCGCTCCTTGCTCTTGATGGGGTCGTCGCTGGCGCCCGTCCGCTTCAGCACCACGTTCATGAGCGACACCTTGTGCTCGTGGGGGAGGAGACCGAACACGGAGAGGGGGGCGTTTTTGTTGGCCGAGTGGAAGGAGTTCCACAGGTCTTGGCGGACGTTGGATATGTGGATGGTTGCGTAGATTCCGTACTGAAATTTAAAAACAAATGTGACTTTTTTAACCAAAAGATACCACATTGTCGCTTGTAGATAAGGTTTATTTCAAATTGAAGCTATATGGAAATAGCGCCTAATCGGTTGTCGATAAGGCGCTATTTCCATATACAAAGACAATAAGTACCATTTTGGTTGAGAATGGCACAAATTTAGTTAAAATGGTTAGATAATGAGCAAGGCTACAAAATGGAAATTAATAGTTTAACCTTGGGTTGAAACTGTTGTAAGTAGGGTTACTTATATGATTGTAATGGGTATTACACCCAAAATATTATTTAGAGTAGTTCGAGTTTGAGATGGGTGCTTTCACTTGAGTCATAGATTAACTTATACTAGAGCGGTACTGTCATATTGCTTGAGTCAAAACTCTCTACTTTTCAGTTCGACTAAGAGTAAAATAAATATGCATTAAATTAAATTAAACATATGAAATGGACTCGTAGTATTACGTCTTGAAGATATATAAAAATTCTTCTGAAAAATAAAAATAAATTGAACCACATTTCGATTGCGACAATTCGTCGGAGCTCTAGTGTATGTAAAACAGCCGTTACCGTATTGAGGAGGCTGTCCTCCTTCTCCTTGTAGACGCGGCGGCGCGTGCGGTCGTAGTTCTCGAACTGGAAGATGCGCGCGTAGTCCGCCGGCAGGTTCTCTTTAGGGTCCCACTGAGATGACCTGTGCTCATACTCAACATATTTTATTCTACAATTAGCTCGTAGCTGTTGCCGCATAGACTAAAAATTTAGAACTATTGCTAAAGCTTTGACAACATAGCAAGGAAGGTCGAACCATACTGTTCTACCTTAGGGATGGCCAGGGGGCGCCATAGCCTTCAGTAAGAAGTGCATATACTTGGAAAAATTCGACCTATGCCGCCGTGGCCCGGTGGTCGAATGGCACAGGCACCTGCTGCGATAGCAGAAGACGCTGGTTCGACTGCAGCCTGGGGCACTGGAGGCATTGGTTACTTTTTCTTAGCATATGACATTTAATTTCGTTTAGTTTTAGGTATTTATTATTAATCGTATAATATTTGATTATGGCATTGTATTTGTGTTTTATTAAGAATAAACATTATGATTTATTTAGTTTATAACATAGCAAGGGTTTCTACATATGCTTTATGCGATTTTACGAGACTACAGGTCTCTCATTATTAATTTAATTATCTGTGCTGTGTGTTTTCAGCAGTTTTCACCTGAAGGACTCAAGGCCGCGGTAGCGCAGGAAGCGCTCCCTTGCCGGGATGTGCTGGGGCGTGTCGACTTCATCAGGGAACTGCGCGTCCTGTCGGGCGGCCGCCAGTCGTTGGAGCAGCTCGTGTTCTTCCGCGGCGTCTATTGTTGCGTCGTATCTGTAAATACAATGAGTGTCATCGTACATTTCACATTTTAAATATCTACTTAAAGTCAAAAAATACCACTTGTTCGTAAAAGGAAAACTTCTACCCTGAGAAGACCAGCGTAATAAACTCGGCAGGCATACATTTGTTATAATGAAAAGTGCAACATTTCGATGTTCTAGACTTTCTAGAGTTTTGAACATTTCGTGTATAGAAGAAGGCGTCGAGACTGCACCAAAACATATAATATTAACACAATAGTGCAATGCTGTAAAAACCTTAACAACAAAATTGCTTCACTTTACTTCCGACTCTCATTCTTATCTAAGTATCATTAGATCATTATGATAGATGTACAATCACCTGTCGTCAGTAGGTCCCATCTCAGACTCAGTAACAGATTCAAAATCGTTATCTGCGTCCTCTTCCTTCTCTGAGCTGGACTCTTCGCACGACATGAACTCTTCGTCCTCATCTTCTTCCTGTTAATATTTTTTTTTTAAATCAAAGGCAGGAAGCATCTAGCTTTGAAGCACTGCCCACATTGGAGATTACAATAGAAGTCAAAGATTAAAGATAAGTTACCATCAAACCAAACATCTGGTGGGTTTTGAACCAAAGTAACCATCAGTAGTAGACAATTCTGAACCCTACAGAATTATCTACTACTGATGGGTGCTTTTTTAGGCAGTGATTTGCGGTTTTTTAACATGCCCATTAATAGTTAAAGAATATTAATGTAGTTAGGTATACAATGGTATTCAAATTTAGATACAAAAACGTTAACTTAAAATTACCTCGCTCCCGCTGTCATCGCCAGAGCCCTCACCCTCGGCATCTGACTCCACGATCCAAGCCGCCTGGTAGCTCGACCATCCCTTGGGAACTTTTTTCACCTTCTTTGTCTTTGTCTGCAAGTCAAAATGTACCATGTATAATACGTCAGTAAATTTGCAATTTGCGAAAAGAAGAAGTAAATAGTAACAGTGTAGATCTAAAAAAGGCGTTTGATACGGTCTCTCTCTCCACTCTTACACAAAAAATGGAACGAATTGGCATAAGGGGTCTGCCTCTCCAATTGCTGAGTGACTACTTGCAGGGGCGTACGCAAAGAGTGAAAATAGGAGACTACATAAGTAACGAAACAGATATAACTTATGGTGTCCCCCAGGGAAGCTTCTGGGGCCCACGTTGTTTCTTATATATATCAATGACTTGACGAATCTCAAACTGCAACGTGGGCACATCGGCTCTTATGCTGATGACACAGCTATAGTGTTCGATGGAGAATCCTGGGAGTCAGTGTTCAGAAGTGCAGAATCTGGCCTCCGCAGAGTGGCTGTATGGCTTAGAAATAACCTCCTTACATTAAATGCCAGCAAAACTAATTATATTTGTTTTAGTAAATATGACTGTTCGCAACCTAATGTTAACTTAAAACTAAAGATACACATGTGTACCCAGGATGATCCTTGCCCCTGTGAATGCATCGAACTGGAAAAAGTAAAATTTACTAAATATCTAGGTGTACTACTTGACCAACGCCTCTCATGGCACATGCAACTGGAAAATGTAAACAATAGAATAAGAAAACTTAACTGGATTTTCAAGATGTTTAGATATATTACTACTAAGGAACTACTGAATCAACTTTATATTACATTGGCACAACCTGTCATGAGTAAACATTATGATCACTCATGACAGGTTGTGTGTGTGTGTGTGTGTGTATTACTGTCTGGGGTGGCGCTGCCAAAACAAAATTTTTAGAGGTGGAGAGAGGGCAACGTTGCCTGCTCAAGGTGATGTACTCAAAACCATACTGGTTTCCTACAAAAAAACTATATGAAATTAGTGACCAATTAACAATCAGGAAGCTGTATGTTTTGAGTGCAACACTCAGGCTACACAAAACCCTAGATTTTTACCCTACAATTGAAACCCGTCGACGTAAAAACAATGTTACCCCCCTATCATGCTATAAATCTATGTTTGCCAAAAGGCAATATAAAGCACAATCGGCATACATGTACAACAATATAAATAAGTTAATCAATATCTATCCATTACTGTTGTATAAGTGTAAGATAGAACTCACTAAATGGCTGAAACAACTAAGTTATGATGATACAGAGTCATTATTGTACCGCATAAATTATTAACTATACATAAATATATTGGCTGAACACATACGCAAATCCACACACGCGTGCACTCGCACACACACATACACACACACACACACACTTTTATTAGGCTTTATTTTTTCAATTTAATTAGGCTAGAACATTAATGAATACCATAAATACCTAAACTATAAGTTAAAATTATAAGTAGTTTATAAATAACATCATCATCATGTATACCAACAATATTTCCTAAATAAAAAAGACTGTTATATTTATAGAAGAGCGGGGCATCCTGATACAGGTACATTCACCTAAAAGGAAGTCCCAACCACTGATGGCAATTTGTAGACTAAGCTTACAAGGAAATAAAACAATTTTCATTTTCATTTCATTCACATGGAAATTTTATTCACTATCGCAAATACTCAAAAATATTAAGGAGATGCTGTTTTGCAACTGCACCAAGCCAGAATTGGTGGAAAAAGCCATTATCTCCAACCATTAACATAGAAAAGGTAAGGGTAATAACTCACTTCTGCATTAGCTTGTGCTATCTCCTCCTCTGTAGGCCAGGTCTGCTCAGCATCCATTGGATCGGGTACATTCTCCGAGTCCAGGCTTTCCTGTTTAGCTGGATCAGCCACTTGCAACACAGATACCTTCACCACCTCCGCATCCATTGAGTCAGGTTTAGTATTTTCTCTGTTGAACAATAATTTGAACATAATATGAGGAAAATGCTTTCAGAATAATATTTATTATTAAGTCATTTGACTTCCAAAGTAATACCACAGAATAAGCAATAGTATTATCATACAGAACGGCCACGCACCGCCCCACCCCGACTCGAATTACCTCGCTGCACGACAGCAGATTGACAGCCGTTTGCCGGCCGCCCAGTACTATTTTTAAGCAACTTACTCACACAATGATGCATGCCGCGTGTACTGACGTGCCACTCACATATAGAAACGCAAGTGATTTTTGATGTATGGCGTGTCTGCCCTGTGGTAATAGTAAAAACATTATGCAATTTAGATTTGATGATAAAGTAAGTTATATACTTACTTGCCCATAATTAGTGGGTGAGGATCATCATGTCCATCTATTCTTGACATTTGAAAGTCTCCCAACCCAGTTACATGAACCAAACCATTCACATCCAACGGCATTCCTTTCAGATACCCGCTGACTCTCAATGTACCACTTTCACCTTCTGCGTCAGGAACATACTCAAAAGACTCAGCAAGCATATATGGTCTTTTCTCCCTGTGATGTAATATATTACGTTTCTGGTTACCAATCCTACGCAACACATTCAAACCATCTGAACTCTTATCCAACTGCATAATTTTTTCTTCTGGGAGCCATTTGGATATCAGCTTTTGCACATTCTGCTTTTCTGTGGTCCGTTTTTTAGGGTTTACTCCTTCAATATCCATGGCTACTACCACAGGGGTCGGCATTCCTTGTGCCATGGATAGGGCTAGAACTTTTTCACCCCATTCATCAACGGGTTCATCCAGAGCTGAGCTGATATATAAAACAGTGTCTGCTACTTTGAGAGTATCAAGAAGAGCCAATTCATTGTCAGTTTCTGGACAGATAAAAGAGAAGCGTTGCTTGAAGTTGGGCAAGCTGAAACCAATGCGTTTTGCTACACGTGAATAGTTACAAAGGTAATAAAGTTTTCAAAACGTAAACCTACTTGTTAATGTCTTGATGATTACTGAATACAGGCAATATCAGTTGTCAAAACTGCCTGCCTGCTTATTAAATATATTAATAATAATAAAATGTTTAGTTTATTAATGTTTTTTAATGTTTATTCTTATAATATGTCTGTAAACATTTTTAATTACACATAAAACTAATAGTTAAAATTTACAATGTATCTATCTAACAGCTAAGAAAGTTAAACTATAAAGTAAAATTGTTTTAATTAAAAAAAACAGTTCCCTCAGGTTTAGACATTTTTTAATAACTATTTTTTATTTAATGCACTGAAAGTTTACCCAATATGCAGGATGCCATTTTCAGACTGTGACACCACAGCTCCTTCAGAACATGTCCTCAATATCGCAAGCGCGGACTGAACATCAAGTTGAGCATTCAAAGGAACCACACACACCAAAAATGGCGGGTTCCTAGTGCCCCCTAAAGCGCGCTTTTTAGATAACACCTCTTCGCGCTTGTTTCTACGAAGCTGAAGAGCTTGGTGACGACGCTCCTCCTTTTTAAGGATATGACGGTTACGGCGAACAAATTCCTTTGCGTTTACTTTGCCTAAAAATGAAAAAAGTGCGTGAATTATCTAGGGACTTTCATTAAGTATACTACGAAAATCCGGACCATAAAGCAATATAAAGATTGGTTGCAAACTTAACACAAATAATTTATAACTTCAAGACAATTATTGTAGCTGAATTCTATAAATCTATACAAAAGTTACATTAAAAGTGTATACATGAAACCTAACCTTTAACGGCAGCGGCGATACCACGCTTAGACCGATGGCGAGATTTATGAACCTTGTTGCTCTGCTTCAGAGTACCCGAACGATGCGCTTGCTGCATTTTTGTCGGTATATCAGTAATAATATCTGGAGACCACAATTATTTACTAATAACAGCACATGGCGAAACTTACGGATGAGTTGAGTTGACAGGTTGACAGTGAAGTGTGACACTGACAGTGACATAAGTGACATTTAACAACAGCTGTCATAAAATAAATTCTATCTAAGACAGATGTTAAAATGTTGTATGTTTTTACAGCCCTACATTTATGCATGGTTAAAACTTTTACTTGAACAACTTTAGATACTTGGGCCCCATTCGCACGAGCTTAAAAAGCGTTGCGTGTGTGACGCAAGAGCGAGAAAGAGATATCGCTTTCTCGCTCTTAGTTATGGTGCATCAAACACGCAACGTTTTTTAAGCTTTCGTGCGTATGGGCCTTAACGCTATTCGACATACAATTAGAAACGCCGCAAATTTTTCCTTTAAATTAATAAACATGAATTGGGAAACAAATACAAATTATTATTTAGAAACCTTTAATATGTAAGTGAGGGTGTGAATAATAAGCAAAATTACTACTTTTGCTTGTTTAAAAAAGTAAGATTTGTTCTAATTAGAAGAGTTTTAAGAAAAAACATGCAACATTATTTTCAAAAAAATCCTTTTATTTTCATTATTAGGGCAACATTATGCACGCCAACATCACAGGTCACGTGACGTGACGTTGTGGACGTGTCATTTGTAGACGGCTCGCTGGCGGCGTTGCGCACGCTTATTTTCACGAAAGTCTAGTTGGAGTGTTACTAATGAACAAAAGTTGAATGGTTTTAGTCGAATTTACCGGTTAATATTATAGTTAGGATAGTGAAATCTCAATAATTCAAGATGGGAAGTGAGTATCGTTCATATTATTAAAAATTAGCCAGAGATTTTATTCTGATCTACCGACACGTATTATCTTCATATCGGATTCAAATGTGAATTTTAATTTCAAGTTATGTGTTAAACGTGTAACATATTGTGTTTTTTTCTCTTTTTCAGTCAAATTCCTCGAAGTCATAAAGCCGTTTTGCAGTATATTACCGGAAATCGCAAAACCGGAGAGAAAGGTAAGTTGATCGTATATATCTTGGTATTTCCTAGCTTTTTAGTTCACTTTCTCAATGAATTAATCTATTAATGCTTAATATAAGTTCAAATAGTATATAGATGGTTCATTAAGAAAGTGAAAGTAGCGTATTCGTGGCGCACCTTTTGCCCCAAAAAGTGTAACTGTAAATCGCTATACATACGGTAATAGAGATTATTTCTAACTGAACTTGTGTTATTTCCAGATCCAATTTCGGGAGAAAGTACTATGGACGGCAATCACACTGTTTATTTTCTTAGTATGCTGTCAGGTAAGCCAATATATTTAATTCCATATGCTTCTCTTGTAAATGATAAGGATTAACCCTATTTTCAGTTTACTGTTATCATGCCTAAATCTCATTATTAAATGACTACAACATACACTGAAGGAGCACATATCACTGCTTCCAGCCTATTGTCCAGTTTCTAATCACACACCATGTAATTCATGAATAACTACACAAAATATTAAGCATAACAAGCATGATCAACTTATGAGCCACCTCCACACATATATTACTGTCTGAATACAAAACCAGTTTGCAAAGGACAGGGTCGTTTACACATAAAAAAAAAATATTTTTATTCAGTTTTTTTTACATGTTCATGAAAAATACAGATTTTTAAACAAAGTAAAATTGTTTTTCAGATTTTCTTGCAGATCTTGGTTCTTTAAAAGCTAATTTGCTTATAAGTTTTAATCCAATACCAGAAACCATTTTGTAAGTCACAGTGTATGTATTAAGGAATAACTTCCTTTCTAGATCCCCCTATTCGGCATCATGTCGTCAGACAGCGCGGATCCCTTCTACTGGATCCGTGTGATCCTGGCATCCAACAGGGGCACCCTCATGGAACTTGGCATCTCCCCCATCGTCACGTCTGGTCTTATCATGCAGCTGCTTGCCGGTGCAAAGATCATTGAAGTTGGTGACACTCCAAAGGACAGAGCACTCTTTAATGGTGCCCAGAAATGTAAGTGAAATTACATATTTTAACCAAGATCTGATATCAGTAGCTTATCAAAAAAACTTTTACCATTGTTTTCTGTTGTGATCTAAAGTATTATGTAATTTTGGTATACAAATACCAGTATTGTAACTTAAAATTAAACATCTTTTCAAGTTTTCACATCACGAAAATTTAAACATCAAGAGTACTAAACAAGCTACTTTCAAGTATAGAGAAACTGAAATTACTTGCAGATAGGAAACAGAATAGTACAGGCAAAATGCCAATTCCTTTCACCTTAGGCACATTGCCAATTTATATTTACACAATATAAATAAATGATTTAAAATCCCAACAGTGATACATATAGATAACTGTACCTACACAAAGATTGTTGAGAGCCTTCAATTTCAATTGAAATAAAAGAAACTTTTTTTTAAATAATGATCTAAAATAATCTAAATGATTACTAATATAATGCCTTCTAATTATATCATTTAAGTTTAGTTTTGAGAAGTTTTCATAAAAAATAATTATAAAAAATGGTTTGATTTTTACTTAATTAACTTATTTAATTGAATGATAATGGTCTAGCTGGCTAATAAACAATCCTATCAATTAAGTGACACAAGATATTGCTAATGTGTATTTGACAAAGAAAGAAGTACTTATACACCACTTTGTAGTCCTGTGTTTTAAATCTTTTTTTATATTAAGTAACTTGCTGTTTTATTTATTGTGACGGGATATATCTTATATCTTATCAAAAAGAAATATACTGTATTAATCATTGGCAGTGCTTTTGACAATATTTTTTTTTTAGTTTATTTAGAACACAAACAGTCACATATACAAATGGATTTGGATTTGGAATTTGTTCGAAAATATGCGGCAATTATGCGGCAATGATAACATTTGTCAAAAGTCTGAATCTTATTAGTGTAAGAAGATAATTAAAACAAATTTTTTTAAAAAAAGTAACTAAACAGCAAAGTATAACAATGTTGTATTCCACAGTATTCGGCATGGTGATCACGGTGGGCCAAGCCATCGTGTACGTGATGACCGGCATGTACGGCGAGCCCAGCGAGATCGGCGCCGGCGTGTGCCTGCTCATCATCATCCAGCTTTTCGTTGCCGGTCTTATTGTGCTGCTTCTGGATGAGCTGCTGCAGAAAGGTGAGTGAAGTGCCTTCCTTATCATAGTGTTTTCTGGTTGCAACTTGAATAGCCTGAAATTTGCTGACACTGTTTTTTTGAAAGTGAATGCCTGCTGACCTGTCAAACCAGAAGAGGTAGTCCTTATTGGGATTAGTCCAGTTTGCTTACGATTCTTCCTTTATTTAAGGGCAACTGAAATATCACATCATATTACAATCCTAATACCCAAGAAAGTCATTTGTACCTACGAGCCACGGTTTGAATTCACATCCTTGATTTGGAAAACCCGCGTACTTTACTGTCAAGCCGTATTATTTGGTTTGGTCATTTGGTGGTGTAAAAAAGGCCATGTCAATCTTTGCTTCGAATTTTTAGAGCGTCAAAACTTTTCATTTTGATTTATTATGTAATTCAATGTTACAATTACAAGTGAACCAAGCTCCACAAAACTAAATTTAGTTTGACTGTGGAAGGTATCAGTCTCTTACTTTACTGACACTGTTACTGTCGTTACTGTCGCGTACTTTACTGTCACTGTTACTGTCGCGTACTTTACTGTCAAGCCGTATTATTTGGTTTGGTCATTTGGTGGTGTAAAAAAGGCCATGTCAATCTTTGCTTCGAATTTTTAGAGCGTCAAAACTTTTCATTTTGATTTATTATGTAATTCAATGTTGCAATTACAAGTGAACCAAGCTCCACAAAACTAAATTTAGTTTGACTGTGGAAGGTATTAGTCTCTTTTTCTTGCTTTTTCTACTCCTATTCAGTACTATTTTAGAACATAACAATTGAATGACCTTTGATGTTCAGCCTACCTACAAGTAAATGTTTCCATTTCTTTTTCTCCAGGATATGGTCTCGGATCCGGTATTTCTCTGTTCATCGCCACAAACATCTGCGAAACCATTGTCTGGAAGGCCTTCTCACCTGCTACCGTCAACACTGGTTAGTATAGTATTTTGACATAATTACTATAAGTTTTTTTATACAAGATACTTTTGTTTTAGCTACAGTACTTGTTTGAATACTTAGAGAACATTAATGCAAATGTCCTAACGGTTTGTTAAACACTTACTGTGCTTGTAACTCTGCCCACATGAGATACAAAAAATTTTTTCCCTTCACAGGGGATCAATTTCCAAATATTATGTAGCCTATATTCAACTCCAGTGCTTAAGATTTCTACATGCCATATTCCATCAAAATCGATTCAGTAGTTTTTCAATGGTAACTCATAAGTGTGTCACTTGATTGAGTCACTTAGTACGGCATTAATTGAAAAAGTTTCAGTCTGTTTTGTCGCCTATAAATGGCCCATTTAAAGGTCTGGAACAGAGGATACATGACAGAATAATAGCTCGTTATGGCTAGGAGCCTTACCAAGACTGCCTTAGCAGTGTCACACTGACATATTCGCTAACGTCTGCGTAAATTATTTTCTATACATCTCGCTCGCGCTGAGTACCTACTGCGAGATGCATAAAAAGTAAGTTACGCACGCGCTAACATTCGCTGACATGAATATGTCAGGGTCAACCTGGTGGGAGTACGACTTGTGTGTCGATAAACGGATCTGCTGACCGTAGTGTGTGTGTGTGTGTGACCGCAGGTCGCGGCACGGAGTTCGAGGGCGCCGTGATCGCGCTGTTCCACCTGCTGGCCACGCGGCCCGACAAGGTGCGCGCGCTGCGCGAGGCCTTCTACCGCCAGAACCTGCCCAACCTCATGAACCTGCTCGCCACCGTGCTCGTCTTCGCGATAGTCATATACTTCCAGGTCTGTTCTAACACTTACAACTCGACTAACACCCGACACACAACACCGGACCGGACAGACTGAATAAACGAATTGGAAATCAAAATCACAGTACCTCTATCTATACTTTACTGTCGGACTGTGGAGTATGTCTCTAGTGTGATCCTAGAAAAAGGTTTGGGCCGTGCAACAGTAGTGACACGTCAAACATACCCATTAGATTAGAGTCAGAGATCAATTAATTAGTACAGCTTTTTCATTGGGACTTGTAGGATGTAGTATAATTCTCTCCATAATCAATGACCATTCGACATCTATGATCTTTAAAAAAAAACAAACAGCCCACCCATCTTTAACATAGGTGAACCATCAGAGTATGTGAACCACAAGCATACCATGTAAAAAAACTAGCTTGTAAAACAATATTGACTACCAAATATTGATAATAACGATATTTTTCTTTGCAGGGCTTCCGTGTAGACCTACCGATCAAGTCTGCGCGCTACCGCGGCCAGTACTCGTCGTACCCGATCAAGCTCTTCTACACCTCCAACATTCCTATCATTCTTCAGTCTGCGCTCGTCTCTAACCTCTACGTTATCTCTCAGGTGAGTTCTAGTTTTCTATACCTTTTGACGTGGATAATCGGAAATAGCCAATAATTTTATGGATGCCGAAGTTGAGTTAGTAAAACTATCCTTTTAGTACGACTAACCGCAATTTGTACCTGTTAATATTTAAAAATAAATACGTATAATTGTAATTCGTCAAAAAATTACTAGTGTAAGAAGCTTGGCAGTTTTCAACTGTCGGGTTTCGTCCAAAACTCTCGCCTCCTGACATCTACCGCAAGTAAATATTAGTCTTCGGTTGACGACGTAAGTCGCATAAGGCTTCACATGCATAGCAGAATAAGCAACCAATTGTCACTTACCACCTAAGACACTATTGTACCTACTTATTCTTTGCAAATAAATACTTACTTACTTACTTACATGATACGGGCAGAACATTTACATAAAGAGACCGAGACCGTAGAATCTAACACACAGTCTTTGTTTACGTGTTACACACGTGTTATCAGGCGTGGCCCACTCCGCGAATTCGTCGCGTCGGTACAAGTACATGCGGCGCACACCAATTTTGGTGTCTATCAGTAGTAGGTGCCGCGCACCGCTACGGAACGGACGCTTGCTCGCACTGGCGCTTGTATCTCTCATTTTCTCGTAATAGATGCGTTTTGTTAGTACTACGAGTATTATTTATTCTGTGGTACTATTAACATTCTGTTCGTCGACAGATGTTGGCCGTGAAGTTCAGCGGCAACTTCCTCGTGAACCTGCTCGGCGTGTGGGCCGACGTGGGCGGCGGCGGGCCGGCGCGGGCGTACCCGGTGGGCGGGCTGTGCTACTACTTCAGCCCCCCGGAGTCGCTCGCGCACATCGCGCACGACCCGCTGCACGCCGTGCTCTACATCATCTTCATGCTGGGCTCCTGCGCCTTCTTCTCCAAGACCTGGATCGATGTGTCCGGATCCTCGGCTAAGGATGTGAGTACAGTTAATCGAAAACGACACTATCCGTCGACCAAACTGACGACCGAGGTCGTAGCACTATCTCTCTCACTCTTGCCGTGACCACGTAAGCATGAATGAGAAGTTTTACGACCCCGGTCGTCCGTTTGGTTGCGGGATAATATAGTTCTCGTTCCCGAGTATTCCCGAAACTAATAGCGCTAGTGTTTGCTAGGGCGTGTAGTGGCGTCAGCGTTTGGCGTTTTAAACCTACGCAATTATAGAGCGGGCGATTTGCAGATTATGCCCAGTAAACATATTTAGCCGACGTTAGCCGATCATGACACACTCTAGCGAAATATATTAACCCGTAACTACGCAATTTTACTAAACAGCGTAACAGAAGTTTGTTCGACAACCTAACTTCATAACCGCACCGGCGTTATCGATAACTTTATCTACTTTTACGCTTACGGTTTTTGAAGTATGTTTAGTAAACGATTAAATTAAAAACTTTGCAATATTAAACATGTCGCATGTTGATGTTGAGGCATACTTACACGACTATTATACGGTTTAATTTCCTTCAATAAATTAAATTAAAATTGAGAATAATCAGACAACAGTACATAAATCAATCTATTATAAACTAATAATATTTCTCTGGTCTTGCACTAGATTTTAAATTTAATCCATCTCGTGAGCGTTTTGGGGTCAATTGTAAACCTGCAAGATTTAGTTTTACAAATAAAAATGTAAATACTCTGTACCAGTACAACAAATATTGTCCAACACGATCTCCCCTAAACTGATATTACACTACAATCCCGAACGAGATTTGGTCATATCAGAAAGTACGGTGTGTTTATAGTGTTGTGTTGTCATGCGTAGGTGGCGAAGCAGCTGAAGGAGCAGCAGATGGTGATGCGGGGGCACCGCGACAACTCCATGATCCACGAGCTGAACCGCTACATCCCGACGGCGGCGGCGTTCGGCGGGCTCTGCATCGGCGCGCTGTCCGTGCTGGCCGACTTCCTCGGCGCCATCGGCTCCGGCACCGGCATCCTGCTCGCCGTCACCATCATCTACCAGTACTTCGAGATCTTCGTCAAGGAGCAGGCCGAGATGGGCGGCATGAGCACGCTGCTCTTCTAACTACTTCTACGATACGATGTGGTCGGCGGCGAGGCTACCGCGCGCTGTCCGAGTGTCCGCGGTAGCGTCGCCGTCGGCGCTAGTGTGCGCGACGCGTGTGTGGGTTATGTGCTATTTATATCAAATGAACTTTATAATAAAATAATTTACGAGAAGTACAGACGTTGTTTTTGTCGAGCCTCACGTCTATTGTTGTTCTCTAGTTGGTAAGCTTTACTCGGTCGGACTTTGTAAAGTTACTTGCGAGAGTATTTACTCTAAGCTCGTGTTGGATTTATTATAAAAGACTTAGTGTTAAGGATTTTGTGACGTATTTTGTTGTGAATATATTGTTTCTTCACTGAACAGCACGCAGAATTTCTGTTGGTCCGGTCGGATGTGATAGTTTATATCTTACGATAGTTACGTATTACCACATGACAGTTGCAGTGTATTAAAATATTTTAGAACACATTTGCTTTTTTACTTTCACGATAATTCACCTAAAACTAGATTAGATAAAGTAACAGACTTGTATATTTTGTTATGTAACTTTATTCTCCTCACTAGACATGCAAATACAAGGACAAAAACAACTCACGAATTTTCAAAACTTATAACGAAAACGCATCCCGACTAATTTTACAATTGGTAACAATAGGGTCTGAAAACTGCATATTATACTTGAAGGTTTTTAATAATATATATTTTTTACACGAACGAGAAAAATCTCATAAATATATCATATTTGAGATCTTTACTGAACCAGTATATGATAAGAGATTGAATACATAAAAGGGCGAATTAAATGGTGCCATATATTCCCTCACATTTTAAAGAAAAACTAAATGGGCACACGTATGGCACAACATCATTACATCAACGCACCTTACAAACGACAGGCACTTTTCACGATGTGGATCTTTAGGATTATTGCTCCTCTATAGTCTAGGGAAAATCATTGTGTCACCTTGGCCCCTTACCAATACGGGACTCATCACATTTCAAGAAAACAAGCGATCATTACACGGAAGACTAAAATTAAAGATGCCGTAACTTAAAATCTTGATTGCATGTTGCTATTTGAAGTAAATAGCTTAATATTGTTAATTCCTTTCTAAACTATCAATACTTTAGTATATGCAACCGTTTACATAGGCAGAGTTCATATTATATTCACAGTGTTCCGTTATTACACCTAATGCATTTTCTAGGCAGTTGATCATAATAATCCCTTACATAAAATGATGGGTAATTGGTTATAGATCATAAAAGCACATTACACTATTAGAATTTCTGCGTAATAATTATGTACAAAGCTAGCTTTAGTATATGTCCTCGCATCTGCAGAGGGTCGTTACCGAGGTCTAACGTGTTGGTGTCTCGCATCCTAGCTTCTAGTCGTGCGTTCACATAAAACAAAATAAAATTATTAAGAATAAGTAAGAAAAAAAAAACAATTTATTATGTTATAACATTTCCGTGATAGGAGAAAAAGAAAACAAAGAAAATAACTATAGCAAAAACAGTGCCGATTATTTACTACAATAATTATGGAATAAAACACGCTCGAAATTTACTAAGTATATGAGAAATTACATAACTTAAACAAATACGAGGTCTACGATTTCCAAAGGAATAATGTCCAATGGAACCTACCGATCCTAATGTTATTCCATACAATTAAGCTAGTAAAGTGTCAGATGTTGGACCAATAAAATAAAATATAAATCTAAAAGAAATAACAACAAAAATCAATTTTATCGTCGCACCAGGCAACTCTACGGGAGGTCCTTAACAGTTACCCTTTAACTACAACTAGTGGTTCGCTATTCAATCTTGTATCATTTGTACATGCGTATAATAGCACTTATATCGACGTTACGTCTACGTCTGAATCTAGGCGTTGGTAATTTAGAATATGAATACCTGGGTCAAACCCGCACTCGCTCCCGAACAATCAACTATCGATATAACTGCGAGTGTACACTATTATCTTACCACAAACAACTAACATTTTGCTCTGATACGAAGGGTTTTCAGTCTATAAGGCTACTTTCACGTTGCAAAAACGGTTCATTGTCAAAGAGCAAGTGAAAGTGTACTTGTCGTAATTTTACAAGTCTACGCTCGAGACAATCAATGATTTGCATACATTTTGAAAATCTGCACCATTGAATCAACATTTTAAAAGCTAACTGACACCATTGTTCAGGAGTTGAACTGCAAACGAATGTAACATTTGTATGACTGTCTTCCAACAGTTATTCATGGGTTTAGTGACGTCGTCGTTAAATTAAAACTACTATCGCTATCGTCCGCTAATAATGATTCCAAGATTCCAGCATAAAATTATTTAAAGTGAGCTATATACATATGTCGAGTTGGAAGACTCGTGTAAAATGAACGCGCTGTCAAAACGGTTTAACAAAATGGCGGCCGTCACTAAGCACTACGAGTAGTTAGTGATAGGGCTCAAACGAACCTTCAAAACTAAAGGCGTCGAGATTTTACGTACATTTTTGGGTTATTCCCACTAGTTACCATCAAGTTGTTACCAGTGGTAACTACTGGGAATTTTATTTCCACCTTTTACCACTGGTCTATAAAAAATCCCAGTAGATACCACTGGTAACAACTTGGCGGTAACTAGTGGGAATAAACCACATTTTGTAGTTGCAAAAGAACGTTAGTGTTACTTAAACTTTGAAGGCTCGATCATGCGCTATCTTAGAATAGTAACTGCAAGTGGTAGCAGACGATGATTAGAGCATGATCGCGTGTTAAGCAACCGTCTCTATTTCTTCAGTCATGGTGGGCTGGTCCGGCGAGGCGAGAGTGTTGGGGGGTACGGCGGTGTAAGGCAAAGTTTTCATTTTGCGCGCCTCGCGGCGCTGCTTCTTCTGCTGCATCACGAGCCGGAGCTGCTCCAGCTTGCACTTAGTCTTGGAGTTCTCTATGGCCAGGGCTTTGGCGGTGTCGCACTTGTGGCAGGGCGCGGAGCCCGAGCACTGCGCCGTGGAGCAGGTCGCTGTCTGGCTGCAGCTGGAGCATTTCGTCTCCTCCAAAGTGCTGGTTGAACATGAGTGTTTTGGTTCCTTCTGAAATTTAAAGTAAATAATAATTCATCAAACTTTTTGGCCTATTTTCAAGAAAAGAAATCACGTTTTCTTTATAATCGCATATTAAATGTTAGTAGGCCAATAAAATTATATAAAAAAGCGTTTTGAGGAATTAATTCCCAGCGAGCTGGAACACGTCGCATAAATTTTGGAACTTGGGAGATATTTTTTTCTTTGGATTGCCAAACCACTCGATGTAGAAAGAACCCACCATCAATTACAATGGCACTACCATCAAGGTTTGGTGGATCGGACACTGTTGAAAATGCGTTTTGGGATTTTAGCATGATCATACCAAAATTAAAGAAATTCAAAATGGCGGCCATTTTTACAACCGACTTCGAAATTCATATTAGGGTACCTTTCGGTTCCTCGGATATCAACTTTCATCACGATTAGAGCAAATTTTCCGTCGGACGGCTGTTTTCGAGCTACAAGCCAAAAAACTGAAAATGAACAAAAATGTTTGCACATCTCCCGGGATTGCGCAAATTCGGACTCTGATTACACGCATTTAGGACCAAATGAAGGTATTGAAACGATTTCCAGCTTGCTGGGAATTAATTATTCGAAAAAATTGAATTTGATTGGCCTATAGGGCAAATTCTGCCGTGCTAACAAAATATGCAGTAATCGCAGTTGAAAAAACGTCACGCAATTGTTTAGCTTGTTCTCTTTGAATAAGTTCTTTATTTAAATGTTTTTCATGCAAGTACTGTACATACGATAAGCAGGTTAATACTCGTAACAGTATAATTTAAATACAATACGAAATTCGGGTACATGTGAAATAATTTACAGCTACACTACCATTTTGTACAAGACTCGTACTATTAGTAGGAACTGCTTTAGGTCCCGGTCTGGCGGTCATCGTTCGAGAAACGGGTGTTCATACTTCATAGATTGATCTCGGTCAAATGTATGACCACCCCCGCACGTCATTTCGGTGCCCGCAAGCTTTCTAACTGCGGCCTTATTATTTCAACAACCTAAATAATTATAAGCTTCTATGGTCCCACTTCAGATGGTCTTCTTAAGATACACTTGTAGTGGTAGCGTGTAATTTTTTAAATTGAATTTATACACTAGTTTAAATTCCAATATATTACTTGTGTAAGAGACATTAACATATATGCATTTAAAGTACGAAGTTGCGAACCTTCTATGACCGTTACATAATAGAAATGTTGTGAAATGCTTTCAAAGTAATAAGTTAAAAGGGAGCTCGTGTAAGATTAGGTATTGGCCCATAGCAACACGATTTAAGTATGCATTAATAACACTGATCGTGGATTTCGCTACAAGATTAGTTTACATCAGCTTCTTAAATTGCCTACAGTGCAGCAATTACAATTGGAACAGCATTGCGCATGCAATTCAGCATTGTAGTGGTGTAGTGTAGGTGTGGTGTACTGTAGTACTACATTATTACTATAGATCTAAGTACGGGGGTGACATCGTCACTGAGTGACGAAACCCTATCCTTTAAAAAAAAATTGATATAAAAAAGCATTGCGCAGTATACTGTAATTATCGTGTTTTCGAGAACGGAGACACAAATTGTCACACCTAGCTAGCCTATCCTATCAGGTCAATTCGAACGTACACTGATATCTGAATAACATCTAATTGATGTCATTCAAAATTTGAATGACAAGTACAATGAATGTACTTGTCCGTACATGTGATGGCGCGGGCGAGACACACGGCATCATTCTTATGTCAGTGTACGTTCAAATCGGCCTGCAGTGTTTATTTAGGTACTTAGAGAAAAAAAAACGGCCAAGTGCGAGTCGGACACGCGCATCGAGGGTACCGTATTTTTTAGTATTTGTTGTTATAGCGGCAACAGAAACACATCTGTGAAAATTTCAACTGTCTAGCTATCACGGTTCATGAAATACAGCCTGGTGACAGACAGACGGACAGCGGAGTCTTAGTAATAGGGTCCCGTTTTTACCCTTTGGGTACGGAACCCTAAAAATAAATTATTTTTTACTTACAAATTGAATCCTTTACAAAACTATTTTTTTGAAAGTAAGTAAAACAAAACTTCAAAATGTACTGTCTGATTTATACAAGTCAGGGTAGGTTTTGTAACATAAAATATTTAAAAATCCGATGACGAGGGTGATTCATAATCCATTAATTTACAAGGAAACTCGCTTTCACGTAAAAAAGACCGCATCGAAATCGGTCTATCCATTTGAGAGCTACGATGCCTCAGACAGACAGACAGATATTGGCGTCAAACTTATATCACCCCTTTTTGCGCCAGAGTTAAAAATTTCAATATACAGATCAAACAGAATTGATAACCTGTATCTGAATAACTGCTGCTTGTATCAAGTTTAATTGAGTTTGATTGTTATTAAGTATAGTTATGTATTGTTCTAACACTTTGATAAGATTATTTATATTACTAACACTATGATCCTCGATGGTCTTAAATAAAGAATTTATATAGAGAGTGACTAAAAAATAAGTGCATTCACGTTGCCAGGGAGGTTTTGGATTATACTGAGCAACTTTTACTATAGGACCAATCACGAAAAAAAAATGTATCCTCTCATAGAAAATAGACCAGCCAAAATGTATGAAACAGCCAATTTTGTTTCGCGATTTCGTGGTTGGTCCCATAGTAAAAGTTGCTCACTATAATCCCAAAACCTCCCTGGCACCGAAAATGCACTTATTATTTAGCCACCGTGTATATCAGGTATATCATAAAATACCTGAACAAGAGCGATGGGCGGAGCGGCGCACAGCAAGTCGTTCAAAATGTGAATAATTGTGGAGATGTCCCTCTTTGGTCGGCCATATCTGGAATTATTGAAAGTAGCATGAATAATATTACGAGTCGACGTCGGCGACCTAAAGCCCGTCACAGACGGAGCGATAATATATAGGCAGATAACGTAAGATACGGCATCTGTCGATATATTTTTCTCAAACATGCTATGTAATATTGATATTACGTTCTTTATATTAGGCTGGGAAGTATCACGTTTCAGGCGCGGCTAGACGAGAGGTCTGTAATGAAATTTCATACAAAGTTGGTGTGGGAAGTGGCTGTTTTTTAATTTCTATTTCACATGTAATTGTTGCACAGCATCATGGCATTCAGCCATTAAAAAAAACTATAAGCAATATTTGCTTTTTGGTCCGTTTATGACATTCTGCCAATACTCCTATTAGAAAAAACTTTTTTTTTTTTAACCTGACTTGGGCTCTATGGCATTAGAGCGGTAGGACTGTGTGGGGGGATGGTAGCCGGGTTTGAGAAAATCACTATACATACATCGGCGTGAAAACGGGTTGTCGGCCTCATAACTATCCGGCCTCACTACGTTCGGCCGTATATTCTATTCGGCCGGCAACCCCTTCCTTCCCGGCCTCTGTAGTAATGTACTATTACGTACTATTTGACAGAGTCCACACACGAAGCTGTAATATATATTTTGGTATCTTACGATATCTTATCTCAAGGTATCTGCAGATGCCTTGCGATATATCACTCGGTATATTTTTCGTCTCTCTCACAATGTAGGTGCTAGACAGAGAGCGATATATATTTTGGTATTGTTGGCGTGTGTGGTGTTTAGCGATACTCGAACAGCCTGGCCACGACATTGCGCGACTGGCTTCGGCTAAGGCGACAACCATAGGTTGGAGCGAGACACAGCGATCGGACCTTTCGTTCCCACCTATGGTTTTCGCGTTTTTTATTTATTTAATGTCTGTAAGAGAGAGCGTCAGATATAACTTATGGTGTCCCCCAGGGAAGCGTTCTGGGGCCCACGTAGTTTCTTATATATATATATATATATCAATGACTTGACGAATCTCAAACTGCAACGTGGGCACATCGGCTCTTATGCTGATGACACAGCTATAGTGTTCGATGGAGAATCCTGGGAGTCAGTGTTCAGAAGTGCAGAATCTGGCCTCCGCAGAGTGGCTGTATGGCTTAGAAATAACCTCCTTACTCTAAATGCCAGCAAAACTAATTATATTTGTTTTAGTAAATATGACTGTTCGCAACATAATGTTAACTTAAAACTAAAGATACACATGTGTACCCAGGATGATCCTTGCCACTGTGAATGCATCGAACTGGAAAAAGTAAAATTGACTAAATATCTAGGTGTACTACTTGACCAACGCCTCTCATGGCACATGCAACTGGAAAATGTAAACAATAGAATAAGAAAACTTAACTGGATTTTCAAGATGTTCATCAACTTTATATTACATTGGCACAACCTGTCATGAGTTACTGTATTACTGTCTGGGGTGGCGCTGCCAAAACAAAATTTTTAGAGGTGGAGAGAGGGCAACGTTGCCTGCTCAAGGTGATGTACTCAAAACCATACTGGTTTCCTACAAAAAAACTATATGAAATTAGTGACCAATTAACAATCAGGAAGCTGTATGTTTTGAGTGCAACACTCAGGCTACACAAAACCCTAGATTTTTACCCTACAATTGAAACCCGTCGACGTAAAAACATGCTATAAATGTATGTTTGCCAAAAGGCAATATAAAGCACAATCGGCATACATGTACAACAATATAAATAAGTTAATCAATATCTATCCATTACTGTTGTATAAGTGTAAGATAGAACTCACTAAATGGCAGAAACAACTAAGTTATGATGATACAGAGTCATTATTGTACCGCATAAATTATTAACTATACATAAATATATTGGCTGAACACATACGCTAATCCACACACGCGCGCACACACACACACACACACACACACACACACACACACACACACACACACACACACACACACACACACACACACACACACACATACACACATACATACATACATACATACATACATACATACATACATACATACATACATATGTCCTTCATCACAAGCACAGTATTTAAGTAAGTAATTTAATTAGGCTAGAACATTAATTAATACCATAAATACCTAAACTATAAGTTAGAATTATAAGTAGTTTATAAATAACATCATCATCATGTATACCAACAATATTTCCTAAATAAAAAAGACTTTTATATTTATAGAGGAGCGGGGCATCCTGATACAGGTTCATTCACCTAAAAGGAAGTCCCAACCACCAATTTGTAGACTAAGCTTACAAGGAAATAAAACAATTTTCATTTTCAAGATATCTGTCGGTATCTGCCGATATATTATCGCTTCCGTCTGCGACGAACTGTAGATAGAGCTCGCTTCAGGTAAACTTCGATCATTGTTATGCACACAAAGGAATGTAGATGTTTTTTTCATATCCTTTGTGCCTATCACAAGTATCAAGTACGTGAAACCTGATTGAGTTGCGAATCTATATCGATAAATCGAGGCAAAAAAATTAAATTATTTTTCACCACACCCGCTGGTAAAGGCTCTCTTGATTGTTCAAAAACTGATAAGAAAGTTGCATTTTATTCACATGTGAGGCAAAGTAATCAAATGCAAATTTTGAGTTGTTTTCTTATGTTTGCTGGTAGAATTGAGGTTTAAATGATGTTTTTGAATGATAAATATTTAATAACATTAATTATGAATTGCTTTGTTTGATATTTTACAGTTTGTATTTTCCATGTGTTGGTGAAAATTTTAGTGTTTCACTCGGTGGCAAAATTTGTTTAACCCTCGTGCCTTGAAACCCTCGCAACGCTCAAGATTCAATTTTGGAATCTCGCTTTTTGGGTATCAATATTAGCACGAGATGTTAAACAACAACCTTGCCCCCTTGTAAAACAAATTATGAAATACTATTAAAATATGCAGTCAATAGAAAATGATTTTCACAAAATACAAAGACTGCCACAAAAAGTTACATGTTTTGAAATCTAAAAAAAACCTGACAAGTGCGAGTCGGACTCGCCCACCGAGGGTTCCGTACTTTTTAGTATTTGTGGTTCTAGCGGCAACAGAAATACATCATCTGTGAAATTTTCAACTGTCTAGCTGGTAATAGCTGGTGACAGACAGACAGATGGACAGTGGAGTCTTAGTAATAGTATCTCCGTTTTTACCCTTTGGGTATGGAACCCTAAAAAGCAATATGCTTACCTGTCTTGCAGAGCAGGATTCAGGGTGCCAGAGAATGTTCCCGAATATATTCCTTTACCATGATGCTTCATGGACTCTATCACAGCTCCGGGGCCCACCTTTGAGCGCACTGACTCTTCAGCAGTTCTGAGATCTATTTTATTCGTCAGTACTTCTTTAGACAGTTTCTTCAACTTTTGCGTGAGGTTCTTTGAAGCCTCTATAAGGGCTTTAGTGTCGACAGGAGGCGTGGGGGACGCTCGCTGCGGTTTCTTAGGCGCGTCAGGAGCTATGAATGGAATTTGTTTAGAAGTAGAGGGAGTGGCTAGGTCTGCATCTTCACTTTGAGCACTTGGCTGCAATATTAGCTTCCTGGAGTTAGTTATGAAAGGCTCAGTGCGGGAGGTGGACGGCTGCGAAAGGTTACTATCTTGTCGAATTTGCATCCTTTTCTTATGTTTATTGACAACAGATTGCATAAAGGCTTTTTGTTTGTTTTGACCAATAGGATGCTTAAATTTTGAAGTCTTGTGGAGTAAATATTGGAAGCGCTTATTTTTTAAAGGTTCAATGCTTTGGAAGGAAGGCAATGCACCGGAAGCGGCCGGAGTGCCATGGCTGGTTGTGGCCAGATTTGAGATCTCTCTATCCATCATAGACTCGTCTTGATCCTCAAACAGGCCTTTGTCAACTGCACTGTTGAATAGGTTTTCCATAGGGTACTCATCAATGGTACTTTCAGCTAAGAATGAGCTCTGGTCAGTAAAGTTGTCGCTGTCATCACTGAGGGAGCTGTCAGGGGTAAGAGCCGGGCAGGGTGCGTGGGGGGAGCTGCTGGTGGAGGCGAGCATGTCATGATGTAATTTACTCTTTGACAACAAATCTATTAAACTACTTTTAACAGAATTTGCAATTGCCGCTTCTCGGCTCTCAGAGGTAGATGCGTCTATAGGACTGGACACCAAATTGGACAAGGACTTGATCGGAGACTGGTCATTCTCTACAGATGTGTCCGACAGATCTGAGAGAGTACAATTTGTGGTGTCTAAAGAATCATCCTTTGTGTCACATGTTTCTTTCTTCAAATTTTCTTCAGCTAAATACAAATCAAAGGCATTTTGCAGTATTTCCAAATCTTGCTTTTGAAGAGTGTGTGTTTGTTTTGGCTGAGCTAATTTCTCCACGTCTGCTGTGTCTTCAGAGTTTGAAGGTTTTTCTGGAGTGCATTGAGGGCTGGGAGTTTCCCTGGCATCTCGTTTTGTACGAACCCAGGTGCTCTTGGTGGGTGTGGAGGTCCTAAGGGAGCGGCTGCCACTCGCAGCACCCGAGTTCAGGGTTGACAGCTGCAGCTGAATTAACATCATGTGGTCACCTAATCTCATGGTTAAATTAAGTGGAGATTTTCCTGTGAGAAAGTCGTTAACTTGCGTGTCATTGAGGGACTCTAGCGCCTGCATCACGGAGTTCTCGGGTCTTTGACTCTGTGAACAGATAACGACCTTAATAGTGAATGTCTAGAGGCAGAGCGGTGTAGTAGATAAAGCGTGTATTGATTAGTGTTAGTTTGTTGTGCAACACGTGACGAGCACGTACCAGCAGGCCCGTCTCGACGCTGGGCAGCAAGATGACGCGCGACCCGTCCAGAAGCCCATTCTCCTCCAGCGTACCCTCTCGCAATTGCCTGCGAACATAAAACTTCATATCGATACAAGTTAAAGGACGCGGATGCGTCATCGCACCGACGCAACATTATATCCGTGATATGTTTGACAATAGAAGCTTGGCGTCTACCATAGAGCTCACCTTTCGCGATGCAACAAGCATATCCGATCCTTAGACACTTTTAACTTCTTTGAGACGAGTTTCTTGAGATGCTCCACTGTATTTTTACCGTTCAAGCTGATTGAGAAATTACCACCAGTCGTCGTTTGTATGTTCAGCGTTATGTCCGTCGACTGCGGGGAGCCACACCCGTACACTTCTGTTCCCGTAGCGCGTTCCATATTTTACACATATAGTCCACTAGAATTTATAATTCGCCTACTATTTCAACGACGCACTACCTTACTAAGATTACACAGCTATTTTATTGCAAGATAGAAATAACAGGGTCACACGCCAGACCCCCAGATTTGATGTGGCCGTAGACAGTGTGACCAGTCGCCTTCGATATCCCGTTATTTTTTTTTTTACAACAGCTGATGCGAAGCGGGCCTCCTTTACATTCCGTTATGCAATATGAAGTAAATCAATATTTGAATTCGGTTAGTTATTCTAGATATTGGTGACTAATCAGAGTAGCAAATCATAGAAATTTACAAACTTCTTGTTAATATTGAAATAAAACATATAATTGTTGCCTTTCAAGAAAGTAATCTACTGCTTTATCATATATCGTTTAAACGCAACATACTAGAAACGGAGAAAATACGTCATCGGCCGGCCGGACGTCATCATGACGTCACGCGACGCCTATCGAGGCTTTTTGTGGGAAATTTAAAAGTAGATTCTCTTCCTCCTCTTCCTCAAACAAAAATTACTCAAGCCGATCAGGGATTTCCCTTTAGCAATATAGCATAATAGCGCGTTTCAATTAACTTTATAGTTATCGCTCGATTGGTTTAAAGGGTGTTGTTTCTTTGAATATCTTATACGCAGTTATGTTATGGAGTCAAAGTACAGGTAACCGCGGAAGTGACTAATCTCTTTTATCTACTTAGCGAGGTTTAGACTAGCACGAACTTGCATGCAATTTACGTTACATTGCTGACTTCTAAGGTAAATTGCATTCAAAATGTTTATCAGATACCGCAATGTAATGAAAATTGCATGCAAGTTCGTGCTAGTCTAGACCTCGCTACATGTTATCAATGTTTTAAAATTAAATAACACGCGATCTGAAATGTATGGGGATATTCCTAGCGATTGTGCTTGTAGTAGTATTGTTTTTTAACGTGTATTATTTAAATGGTAAATAATAACATTAGCTACAGTACCTACCTACTATAAAGTCGGAAACATAATGCACTTAAAAACCTCATATCTATTCTGAAAAACATGACTATGCAGGATGCAGGCATGCATAAATCTTATTCTTAACTAAAATAAAACTGTAGAATACGAGGGACAGCCGCATAGCCTGCCTGCTAAAGGAAAACATACATTGGTCAGACCTTTAAGTGTAAAAAAAACAACATCTATCCTCAACCGTTTTATTTCAGCACCAATCATTATAAAACGTATACTTAACAACTATCACAGTAACTTATACTCTAAGTGCACAATATATAATTATAATTTAGATTTAATCTTGTTTTATACATTTGTTTCGTATCTAAGCGATACTAACTCTATTAGATACATTTTAAAAAATCTATGTAAATAAAGGATTTTTACGATAGTAAAGCAGGCAAATAAAAAATTGAGCAGTAGAAACTCGTAAAAAAAACAATCAAGACAAATTTAAAAAATTGTCAAGATCATAACATAATTTTGCATAAAATGCTAAATGAACACTATTAAATATCCCACTTTTCTCATTCAATTATAAACTTACAATGGTTACCTTTGCTTGAATGATAAAGCGTTGCCATCTGTAATACTTAATAGTTTACTGTGATAAAGGTACATGTATAACATTAAATAAATAAATCATACAACACACTTAGTCATTTTCCGTAAACAAATAAATCACAATTAAACATCACATATATTAAAGGATTTGAAAGATTATCAGGTAGGTAGTGTGATAACGGTAGTCTCGAACTCCTTGGTAAAGGGGTATAATTAATTTCGAAGAAACCTTTTTATTTTTTATTGTTCTCGATTTAATTTGCGACCTTTTGAGACTGAGACCAATCTTACAAACGTAAAGTAAACAAACATATGTGGTATTTTCTATAAAAAGGGACCCTTATTGTCGATGGCACTTACGCCATTATTAACAATGCTCCGATATAAATACAATGCTGCGCGACGCTGTGCGGCGTAAGCGCCATCGACAATAAGGTCTCTTTTCATAGAAAATGCCCCATATTATCTATTTACATATTATGTATGGCCTCTCCTAACCTCACCGATAATCGCATGCAATTTGCGATACATTCCGGCATTTAGTCGATCGATTGAATTCGTTGCTCCCACTAAACAGCAATTATCTAAAATTGCAAGCATTTGTTGCAAGGTGTGTAAGAGGTTAGGAATTTCCATTTACAATTAAATTTATTTTTAATCGAGACTGTAAACTGCCGCCTTCTCGGATTAGGTAGATAAAGTAAAGCAAAAAATATAATAATTTAATAAACAAAGAAAATTGAGTTATACATAGGGTGGACCAAGTCTTTTTATATTTACATACAGCTATGTATGTAAATGTAACAAATGGAGGCAAATCATACACTCCAGATGTAGGTCAGATGGTGATGACCACGATCCTCAGTCATGAGGAAACGACCAGAGAGAGAGATGTATGTAAATATAAAAAGACTTTTGGTCCACCCTATATTTATACTCTGGCACGGCCAATTTGTCAGTAGAATAAGGCGGCAAATAAAAAAAAATTGGCGCGGAGAGTTGACCCCCCATAGAAAAACTGAATTTCGCGCCTTTTTCTACGGACAAGCTGGGTGTGTTTGAGTATAACTACGTAATATGACTCAATCTTATAGTAATGAAAATTAACATAGATGAAATTTTCCAAATGTTTGAGTACGCATACATTAACTTGAGAAATATTTTACTTAATATTGCACAATAATATGTCATAAATTTAGCTATAATCAAAATAATGTTTATATTTACAACAAGCGTTGAATTTATCTAGCGTAATTGAAAAATATTTCATAACGTTGGCAACATTGATTTTAATGTATAATATTTCATAAACATTCACTATGGTCCCTATTGTAAACTAGCTTTGAACTTTCAAAAGTCGGTGTGAAATTGTGCTAAAGTTTGCAATTTATTTATAGTATTTACCTAAAACACGAAATACACACATTACATAAATATGCACAAAACATCTATAACAGAAAGCTATTCCTTAGAATGATACGGAAGAAAACATAAAAAAGGACATTCATAGCTATATATTATATATACAAACATGATGCCACAATAATTAGGTACTTACAGTTCTTTGCCAGTTAGTAAAAAACTGCGATAATATGAAAGTAAAACTGTAAAATACTTTTATCATCAAATCAATAATTTGAATAAAAATATGTACGTATGTCGGAATATTGCAACGATTTCGCGGACTTAAGTAGTCGAAAAAAACGATTTGCCATTCGCAACTAAAGCACCATTTCACTGCCAAGCCATTTCAAATCGTTTCATCATTACAATAAATTTCACGATCCAAATTCCTGCGTGTCGCTGTCGATCTCTTCAAATACGTAGCCACCGCGGCCGTCCATCTGTAGGTAGTGGTCGTGGTGCTTCCATAGAGATTTGCGGTGAGATACCGTGAAGAGAGATATGCCCATCTATTTGAAAAAAAAAGAAAGAAAAGTTAGAAAAGGAATGGTGGAACGTAAAATTATACATATACACATAGGGTGACTAAAAAATAAGTGCATTCCCGTTGCCAGGGAGGTTTTGGGATTATACTGAGCAACTTTTGCTACGAGACTAACCACAACATCCAGCCAGACCAGTCAAAAAGCCAAATTTTTTTTCGCGATTTCGGGGTTGGTCCTATAGTAAAAGTTGCTCAGTATAATCCCAAAACCTCCCTGGCAGCGGGAATGCACTTATTTTTTAGCCACCGTGTATAAACTATAAGTGCAGTCGTCACATTGGTAAATTATTACTTAGCACAGAAAATACTGACTAGAAATTAATCACATCGTTTCTTATAAGTGACTTTTTCTGTTCGCATCATAGCAATAGCGGATGGGGAAAATTCTCAAAGCATGTGTCGTGTGATTGGCAAAAATATTTCCACGCCAACTATAAACTTATCTTGACGACTAACGGGGTTATCTGATATCAAAGAACTGACTGAATAATAGTTATTTGTTTTACAAGGGGGGCAAAGTTGTTGTTTAACCGCTCGTGCTATTATTGATACCCGAACAAGCGAGCGAGCTAGTGGGAATTGTCTTAGGCTGTAGGCTATATGTACTTTTATAACTTTGCCTGTAAATCTTATTGGCCTGTATCTGTTTTTTTCCCCAATAAAGAAAATAAAAATAAATAAAATAAGCGAACGATTCCAAAGTTGAACCACGAGCGTAGCGAGTGGTTGAACAATGGAATCTTGAGCGTTGCGAGGGTTTCATAATACGAGGGTTATACAAAATTTGCCCCCGAGTGAAACACAAAAATTTTCACCACACCGACCCGAACAAAATATTAACTGTAAGATGTCAAACAAAATCCACTCCAAATAAACGTCATTAAATATTTATCATTCAAAATCATCAATAGCTTCGCTCAATAGCACCAATCGCTTAAGTCAATTCTACCAGCTAACATAAGAAAACAACTCAAAATTTGCATCTGATTACTTTGCCCGACATGTGAATAAAATGCAACTTTCTTATCAGTTTTTGAACAATCAAGAGCCTTTACCAGCGGGTGTGGTGAAAAACATATTTGAATGCCTACTTCAGGTAATTTCTTATGGGTAAAGGAATTCCCTCTTTTTAAATACTTACGGAACTTTACTGTGTTATTATGAACCAAATGCATATAAAGAGTGAACTGTTACTTTAGTTTTCGTAAAGCTGACACTATTTTTACTATTAAGGAAACATGCAGTGATTCCCTGTAGATATATCATTAATCCTAAAATAGTTATGACGCTATGAGGTAAATTAATTGAAGTTAAATTATCTGACATCGTTATTCCTATCGATTTTTCATGGGAGGTTTTCCTATTATTGGTTCCTTGTATTTATTAAATAAATAATGTTAATATGTTAATAACTTGTAAAAAAAACATTTCATGTTTTGGACATTTATTTAATGTTTGTATGTGTTTTAGCGGACGAAGCTAACCGGAAAGTTGACGTTACGGGAAAGCGGTAATGTTGATGCATTACAAACTTAAGTTTATTGACTTCTGCTTGATCCCTACCACTAAAAGATGACTCCTGGTAGCTGAGAAAGGTTTTCTTAGATAGTGAGAAAATATAAGAATTTTGTGGCCTTGAGAAGCCTTGTGGCCGTGCATACATTAACGGAGGAGACTTCAGCAACACTATGATTTTAACATTTTAATTTGTGTCTGGGATACTTGGGTTCAGGTTCTTCTCTCACTCTCACTAAGCGTAAGCGTGAGCGAGACGGCTGTGCGTGACCGGGATCGCGGATATCATGTTTTTAAATTGTTATTTTTAGTGTTTTAACAAAAAAAAAAGAATCGATGAGGCCGATTCTGAGCACGAGTTAAGAGCACGTGGGACACGGCAGCAGATACGCCATAGCTTGCAGAGCCGCGTCAGAAGGAGGCCAGAGTGGCCTCGAAACACCCCCATACGGACGTGTGTTCTACTTGCAACATATAGGTACATACCTGGTACATAATGTGTGTGTCTTACCTCTCTGCAGTATTGGTACATCTGACCCTCGACGTCTACAGACACGGCGCTGGTGCACTCATCTAAGATGGCAAACTGCGGTTCGTGGTAGAACAGACGGGCCATCTGTGACAAACGAATATATTTAATACTTATGCTAGGATCGATGAATAGCGGTTCGCGACGATGCGCACCAAAAAATAATGCTTAAAGATCTTAAACCGCAGAAAACAAAAGCAGTTTTTTGAGATTCCTCAAGCTGGTGATTTCTTCTTAGACTTGTTTTGTACACAGATTTTTAAAATTCCATAGACGGTTTTGGGCATTTATACATATATTGTGACACGACAGTTGAGGGGTTAATATTAACATGTTGTAAAATTGATTAGTTTTTCATCCATCTCGCAAAATCTTTAGTATAGTGGTTATTTCACCACGCAAGCAGGTCACACTCCGATGGTAGCCAACCACGGCAGGTGCCTGGTGCACCAGGACCAGCAGGAGTGTATTCAGTAGGGCACGAAGGATCGGCGAGTGTGAAACGTATTCGCCATTGGCTCTGCTGACAGAGACCAAACACGCGGTTTCTCTACCAGTCACAACCGGCCAAGTGCGAGTCTGACTCGCGCACGAAGGGTTCCGTACCATTATACAAAAAAACGGCAAAAAAATCACGTTTGTTGTATGACTTGCAGGGGAGCCTCACTTAAATATTTATTTTATTCTGTTTTTACAGAAATACATCATCTGTGAAAATTTCAACAGTCTATGTTGTATATATATATACCCTTTGGGTACAGAACCCTAAAAACGGGACCCTAACTATTACTATAAGACTCGGCTGTCCGTCCGTCTGTCACCAAGCTGTATCTCATGAACCGTGATAGCTAGACATTTGAAATTTTCACAGATGAAATTAATATTTAAGTGAAGCTCCCATACAACAAACGTGATTTTTTTTTTTGTTTTTTGCGTAATGGTAAGGAACCCTGCGTGCGCGAGTCCGACTCGCACTTGGCGGGTTTTTCCACCCTTTGGGTACGGAACGCTATAAACTTACAGCTATTCTCTGCTTCTCGCCGCCGGACAGCACGTCCATCCAGTCCTCCACGGCGTCCCAGCCGCCCTCGCGGCTCGTCAGGTACGCCAGCTGCACGATCTCCAGGAACCTGACATTGTACGTTAATGTAAATATATATAGTTGTGTAGAAAAATAGTTGGTAAACCTACACCCTGGAGGATGTAGTGCATTATTATTATCCATCGTATTTTCACGGAAACGTACGAACGTCTTTCTATTTTAGTCAGTCTCGGTACAAAAAGTACCTACTGAGTTTGACTGACATTGACAAATACGAACGTTTCCGAAAAACTACGAAGGAAAACAATTATGCACTACATCTGTACATTACAAGTATTACAACGTTTGTAAACGTCAAACTTTAATAAGGTAGTTGGCACATGTTGAATTTTATAACTAAATCTAGTTAAATAGATAGAAAATGAGCAATATTTATCACAATCCCAACGATCTTGAAACTCACCCTTGTGTGTGTTCTACCGCCTGTACAATGGGCTGTGCTCTGTGACATGATGCCAACTCGCCATCGGCAGGGCGTTCATCCTCACACCCTAGCATCTAAATGGTCGCGTACTGTGCGGTTTAAGAGGAATTTCCTCCCGCGTACGCTTCGGCTGTGGAATGAGCTCCCTGCCGAGGTTTTGCGACGGGCTACAGTATGGGGTTCTTCAAAAAAGGAGTGTACAGGTTTTTAAAGGATCGGCAACGCGCATGTAATATCTCTGGTGTTGCAGGCGTCCATAGGCTTCGGTGACTGCTTACCATCAGGCGGGCCGTATGCTTGTTTGCCACCGTCGTGGTATAAAAAAAACAATACATTGGAAACTTAAAAAATATATGGGAATAATAAAAACATACAAGACCTCAGTTCCAAAAAAAAACTTTTTTAAACTTTCAAATAGGAAAAAAATAACGGTACCATTCGATTTCTTACATGTTATTTAAAAAAAAAATTGTATAGCAACAATATACATAAACGCAACATTTCACCGACAAAATCGCAATTTCCTTGTTTTCCATACATCGGAACGGCTTCTAAGCAGTGACACAGTGACGTCACGATGAGTTGCCATTTGTGTTAGAGCGTTTGCTCAGTAAAGTGGCGATGCCAGACTGACCATCATTAGTGACTTGTATTGCTTTAAGACAATGGGTCCCATACAGACATTTGATCCTCAAAACAAACCTGATCGACTGATACCATTCACAAAAAATTGACAACTACCCTATTGTATGCGAAATTTCAGTTCACTGTTGATTTACGTTAGTTCTTTCATCGATTGTGGTGGAGCAAGAGGATCTGTGTACGTTTCGTCCTTGTTACAAGTGTCGATCCTACTGCCGTTTTTTTATGAATGACGTGTCAATCCGATGTTAACGGCTATATTTTAAATAGACTTTCAAAATGTGGCGCTATGTGAAAATTTACGTCATGTAGGGTTAAATTTTTTGCATTTTGCATGTTTTATCTTACTTATTTGAAAGTACTCTAAAATAATTGTACCACGTTTATGAATTGGTACAATGACTTTTGTTAAACAATTGAAGTCAGAGGTAGAGTAATGTAATATAGACCATGGAATTACCCACCTGTTCAGCTGAGCGTCCGTGCGGCCGCGGCGGACCATCTCGTCGCGAGTTTGAGGATAGATCACCTGGACAAAAAGAACATCCTATACAAAGAAAAAATACTACATATCGGCAGAAAGACGACCGATGATTAAACAACAGATAGTCACAACAATCAGAAGCACGCTTATCACAAGGTTTATTGCGGTCATAAATAAGTTACCTTGTCATTCTAAGGCACTATCCTACGCGAGCTTGGATATACACACCTACTAGCTTCTGACCGCGACTTTGCGTAGAATGATGATGATTTCTCGAGCATTAAACTATCTCCATAACAAATTTCATCTGAATCAGTTCTGCAGTTTAAGCGTGAAGAGGTAACAGAGAGACAGTTACTTTCGCATTTATAATATTAGTAGGGATGTCTTGTAGTTCCTTTAAAGGAACGAAAGCACTTTACATTTGTGATAAGAATTACTTTCTCCCGTAAAAATTGAGTTCATTACATTCATAACTTTATTACATACTCGTATAAGGAGTGTGCACGAACTGTAGGAGCCCCCTGTTTATTGAGTTCATTACATTCATAACTTTATTACATACTCGTATAGGGAGTGTGCACGAACTGTAGGAGCCCTCTGTTTATTGGCGCGAAGTGTAAATGTCAAGTTTAAGCTTCCAAAGTAGCCCACAAGATGACTGAACCTACAATGCACAAGAAAACGTACGTGAACTGTAGAGGGCAGCACTTGCTTTGCCATGTGTCAATGCACAGTTTATGTTTCCGATTCAGGCCACAAGACGGCAGACCCTCCAACGCGCACGGCCCCTATAGGGCATATTACTCGTAATATGGGTGCATTACCGGTGGCACTAACAATCTATCATCATAGAGTAACTTATACTAGAGCGGTACTGTCATAGTAAATTTTGTAACCCCAGTAAATTCACTGCCATCTGTTGACACACTTTAAAACTAAAAATGAAGATTTGTAAAAATACGATAAAATGTATATGGATAAATGATTTTTTTATTTGCATTAATAATTTTTATGATTTTGACCCATGTTCTTTCACTGATATGCGTTAAAATTGTTAAATAACAAACGAAACCGTCAACGCCATCTATACGATAGTAGGCCAAAGCTAGTAGCGCCCTCTTCTACTTTTCTTGATTTTCGAGGCACGTTTTTTCCTTAGACTGTATCCATCTATTACGGGGTTATATCTATCTTTGCTATCATTGTCAGACAATTTAGTTTTGCTACGGAACGGATCACATCATTTTTAACAACACAAAGAAAGCTTACCTGGTCTCTAAGGGTCCCGAGGGTCATGTAAGGTCTCTGCGGCACGTAGAACAACTTGCCCTTGGGCGGCTTCGTGAGAGTGCCCCCGAAGATGGGCCACAATTCACCCAACATACGGAACATGGATGATTTGCCGCATCCGTTGGGTCCGCATACCAGCACGTTTATTCCTGATCTGAAAAAAACATTACAGTAAGAATTTTCATCCTCTAGACTACTTAGAGGACCGTGATCAGTTGTAATGGATGGGTAATGATATTATGAGATCTAACACTAATTTACAATTCCAGTAACATAAACTCTTAATTTAGATTTACGCTAGTTATTAATTTAGTTTAGTAGTACCACTATATATCTTTTATGTACATAAATGTATTATAATACTGAAAAAAAAAACTGAATAACTTAGTATGTTATATAGCACTTGTATATGTATATGTGATATTACACCTCAAAAAAAAAGGTATGGTTTCATATAACTATAGGTGATTAAACTAATGTCTCAGTGAACCGTAGATCTCGTGAGACAAAATAAAATCCGTTATCGAACCTGCTCACAAAATTTCACGAGAATCTGTTAAATACGACTTGTAGAGCAAGAATTTATTGCCCAAACTGAATACACTTTGTGATGGGACCTTACTCAGCTTGCTCGAGTCCTTGTACGGATACTGTGGGTACGGATTGTCACTCACTTTACTTCAAAGGAGAGCTCCTTGATGAGCACGTCCCCATTGGGCGTGACGAGCGGCACGCGGTCGAAGCGGATGATCTTGTCCTGGTAGATGATGCGGCCCGCGCCTGGTGCCATCAGCATCGGCATTACTAGACAATAATATCCATCCTTAGATTTGGTAATGATTCCTTAAGTACTAAGCAATCATTACCAAATCCACAGAATAAAAATTAGTACTAGGTACAGAAGATTCACTCCCAACAAACAAAACGCGTTTATTACGACAGATATGACCGCTAGGTGGCGCATGCGCGAACAGGCGTCCGTTCCGTAGCGGTGCGCGGCAATTAAGGCTTGACTGAATCTTAAATTGGCTAGACCTCAGAACTGGGGGCGGCCGCATGTACTTGTAGCGGTGCGACGAAATCGTGGAGTGAGTCACGCCTGCCAAATCTAAAGACCAGTTGCACCAACCACAATCGACGGAATGATCAACTTCGCTCAGGAGTGCCAACTATGAAATCTCCAATACACTAGACCTCTGTAGCTTAGGCTTCCAATAAACTAAACTCTAGCGACTACAGCATCAGGAAACAGTTTTGGTTTTCAGTTTCGCATTGAGATATAGGTACCATGGAGACTATATAAAGGAGCCAAATCTCTATGTATGAAAAGTGTCCATCTAAAAACAGTAATTAGGCGGCGCCACTATACACCGATATACTACCAAAAACACCCTACGTAATTTGGTCGGGTTATTTGTTGCCTTATATGGTTCATGTTATACTCATGTCCCAGAGCCTAACTAGCGCCACCGGAGAGATTAGGAACTATTATTTAAAGCTGAAAGCGGTCACTTTTGCAACAATTCTTCCATAAGAGATTGGCATCCTTTCTATACCATCCATAATAGGTACGTTGTGTTTTCCGATGTTATGTACGACAACAACACTTACCGCCGTTCCCGTTCTCCATCTGCCCCACCATGGTCCTGGTGTACTTGCCCTGGTTCACGTCAGACAGAACAGTTCGCAGCTGCGTGACTCTCGACGTGAGACCGGCCAGTTTGCTCAACTCCCTTCCGGAGAGGACGAGGCGGCCGATGGCCTCCGCCATCTTTACCAGCATGCGCCCGTACGTGTAGTAGTGCTGCGTAATGAAGGCGATTTTATCATTTTACTATTTGACATTTGTGCATTGACGTTCCTAGAGCAAACGCATAGAGAAAAACTAAAGATGTCTCGAATGAAGTTATGGATTTTTATAATAGTAGGTACCCATTTCAAATTGTATCCGCAGTTATGAAAACTGGAATAGTTGGCGCTGTAAGTCGCCATACGATTTTATAACCGGATTGTCAAACGCTAGCGCTAACCATACCGCGCTATTTATGTATCAATCTTCTTCTTCTTCCTCGCGTTATCCCGGCATTTTTGCCACGGCTCATGGGAGCCTGGGGTCCGCTTTCATAACTAATCCCAAGAATTGACGTAGGCACTAGTTTTTACGAAAGCGACTGCCACCTGACCTCCTAATCCAGAGGGGAAACTAGGCCTTATTGGGATTAGTCAGGTTTCCTTACGATGTTTTCCTTCACCGATAAGCAACTTGTAAATAAATATCAAATGATATTTCGTACATAAGTTCCGAACAACTCAACATCTGGATTGAAAGTCGCACGCTCTTACCGCTAGGCCACCAGCGCTTATTCATGTATCAATATTGAGGCTAAATTATTTTACACCTCTTTTCGCGTCTTAATATTCCTATGTCTTTAATATTGGTAACTAAACCGATTAATTAATTGACACTGATTCATCGACATTGCATTGCGTTGCATGTTGATTTGTTGATATTAGTAACTACTTAAAAAGAACATGCTAATTGACATTGGTACATGTTTAGGTCCATTGGTATTAGTCACCTAAGTGGAATAGGTCTTTTTGCATAGAGATTCCCAAATAGGCGTGCATGTAACTAAGCAATATTTGATATATATTAATCTGTAATGATAAACTTATACAAATAGACATACGTACAACGTACATAATATTTGTATGTATCTAGTGTGGATTATCAAGAAGGCGATGAAGGAATTTTGTCATGAGAATGCCTGTGCAACATGCGCAGCATTTCATTTGTTGTCATAACAACTTCAATAATGTGAAAACATTTTCACATACTGCATTCCCAGACCATTCATTATTTTATTGTTAATTATTAGATATACAACTATAAATATATTAGTAAAAGTACCTTAAACCTGTCGTTGTCGGTTCCCGTAGTGAGCAGGTTATGGTCCATGACGAAGAAAGGACGCGACACCGCGTAGAATCCGACCGTGATCGCGACATCTACAGACAACATTTACAAGTCTTATATCAAAATACATACAATGCATACAAGTCTTACAATTACGCATTTTTTGCAATGAAAATAGCAGACTAATGATACATTCTTTCTGTTTTCGTAAATTGTTTAATCCCTGTAGGTCCATCGAAATTGCTCCTTACAAACCACTAGAAAAGAGCTGATGATATTTAACCGTTGAACCATTTTAATTTTTAAAGCAACAATTTAAAACTTGACAAGCACGTACGATCTAGGTTATTTATTTATTTTTATTAGCGAGATTTTTTTTTCTTTTGTTTTCATTTCAAAGTTAGAGTTAGACCAAGAAAAGTGCAGAGATTTTGACAGCACACCCTTTTTTTTTGTTTTCGGAGTGGAATTTTTTTTATTTTCGGAGTGGTACAGTACACCCTGTGCCAGTGTTATTTATACGTCACAATTTCATAGAAGTTTGACGTTTAAAAAATAACACCTGCACTCTAATCTAAGAAAATTGGGATCATAACTAGTTTCGTATCAATAACGCCTTTTGTTCAGTTATTTGAGGCTTACTTACACTTGGCGATGATGTTGTCTATGAAGCCCATAGCGACTCGGAAGTTGAGGAAGTTCCGCAGGTGTCGCGTCAGCTTGTAAAAGCTCGCCAGAACTGTCAGCTGCTCGCGGTGGTTGCCCTACACACATACATTTCTTATAAATGACTTCGTAAGATTGTCCACCCGTTAGTTTACAATCTAACGTCTAAACATACAATAACAGCCGTTAAATCAGCTTCTTTTTAGAGTTCCGTACCTCAAAAGGAAAAAACGGAACTCTTATAAGATCACTTTGTTGTTCGTCCGTCCGTCCCTCTGTCTGTCTGTCAAGACGCTTTATCTCGGGTGGAGCTAACGAGTTGAAATTAAAACCATATACTCAGATCTAGAGTTCCTTGAAGCTGTAAGAAAATCGGCCGTTTATGCCGCAAAAATAAACGCCACTAAAACCTACTCGACAAATTTAAGAAGGCTCCGTTTCACATATTATTAGCAATCAGTTACCTTCGTAAGTCAGTCGGATTATCATTCATTACCTAACAAGTTCTAATATAATATAATGAAAAAACACGCGTGTTTAATATGATGATATTCACGATTATGAGTCTAAAAGCAGTTCAATAACTTGCATCTTACGAACAAGTGTGTTGAAATAGTACATTACGATACAAGTGCGAAAAATAGGAAATACGAAACGAGTGGCGATAAACTCCCTTCGGTCGTGTTTCAAATCGACACGAGTTGCGAATTACCTATTGGCACATGTATCGCACAACGTTTTACAGTACATATGGCCCTTTAAGTTTTCGACATATGTAATCTTCAATCGTAAGGTAAATTTAACAATATTTAATCTCCAATCGCAATGTAAAATTCCATTTTAATGTAAATTTAATAATATTTGATCTCTTATCTAATGTGAAATTCAATAACATGTAATATAATCTTTAATTGGAATGTCAAATTTAATATATTATGTATTGTCACCTATAATCGTGATCCTTTGCTACTTATTACTAATTACTTAGTTAGTAAGTTACGTAGATAAGAATGTAGTTAATTAGTGAGTATTAAGTTGCAGTGCCCTACAGGCTTCATAGCTGATCAAAATTATTATGTAACATCTTATTATGTACCTATGAAGGCAATAAATGACTGAATGACATAGTTGCGTAATGAGCTTATTATCGCACTAGTGCGGTAAAGTAGCACCATATGTACTGTAAAAGCATTAACGAATTCCACTTCACTAGCAGACGATAATATGATGGCATTGTAATCAGTATTATGAAGTCAATTCAATATTTGAAGATTTACCTGATAGAAAGCGATTTCTTCCGAATTCGTGATGAGCCTGGAGTTTACGTATCTAAATTCGCCTTCTAGTTTTTGCTCTTGAACAGTGAGACGAGCTGCAAATGAAAATAATAGAATCAAAAAAAAAATACAAGTGATCTTTAACACGATGTGGTACTCGATGTAGGTAATGAAGTTTTTTTTATATAATTAACTAACCTGTAGGCTTTCTGAGGTATGTCAGGAACACTCCTGACACCAGTAGGTACGCCATCATTATTCCAGGAGTCTGAAATTTAATAAATAAGATAATAATAGTGGGACTAGACAAAATTAGCAACAAACCGAGACGAGTGGAAAAAGAGAGGGGAGGCCTTTGCCAAGCAGTGGGATATAGTGGGCTCTTAGTAAATAAATAATATTGAATACTGGTAATATTTTAATTACTAATGGTGTGTATTCAATTTTCGGGCACATTAGGCTCGATCATTACTTCGTGCACGTGCAGAAGAGGCGACATGATTCGTTTCCTTCGACTGCCAACCATTGTTTTTGTTAGACAGTGAGAACCTGAGAATTGAGAACTGTGTAGGTATAGATGGAATCATATCAATTGAGCTAATGCACTTACCTGTTTACTCAAAGAGTCTCAAGAATACAGTGACGTTGAGTGGTAAACCACAAATTAGGATAACTACCTCGTAGTAAAAGCAAATTATAACCGCCTTGAAATGTTAGTATAGATTAACGACTCAATTTTTTTTTAACAATAGGCTACAAAATACACTAACTAAATAATGGCTAGCATAACTTTATTTGCATTTTACAACCGTCGACGGACACCCAAAACGAATGCACTCTGTAGAAAACCATTTGTCAACCGTTGTCAACAAGGAATAAGGTTAAAAATTAAATATATATGCAATGCACTTCTAACTTATTTTGTAAGTAACTAGTTGGCGGCTACGAGAACAAAAGCAGATAATAGTATTGTAATAATACAATGCCATTGTTAGTACAGGTAAGTGCATTAGTTCAGTTGATATGATTCGATCTATACGTAGTTAGGTACCGTACCATTGTTGTATATTTTGTGTCAACACCTTTTACTTAATTTGACAATCTCTTATCGGTATAATAGCAATAGCGTACATTTCTGCAGATACATCAGTGGGATCAATTAACAAGTTCAAGACACAGTTTTGTCACTACTGTCCGCGCGCGAATTCCGTGCACCGCTGAGGAATGTTAGGAATATTGGGCGTCATGACAGAGTGGTGTCATTTTGTACGTACGGCCGCGGCGCGCACCTCCCACTTCCTCGACCTCCGAATGCACGGAATTGCCGCGCGGACGGTACCTATGTTTGTCAAGCTCACTAAACAACAAAAGATACTTACACTGATGCCCAGATTAACGGTAAGTCTGTACAGGTAGATGCCAATGTCCAGGATCGGCTTGCTGATGTTGCTGTACAGATCCACGACGGTCTCGCAGAACTTGTCTATGTCCGTGGTGAGCAGTTGGTCCGCGTTCGATATCCGGTTGTCCAGGTTCGTCACTTGGTAGTATGTAAATCCTCTGGAACGGGGAATATGTAGGTTAATATTTTTGCTAGTTAACTAGTATGATTTCTTCGTTCTCCTTCCGACTTGAGTTCAATTAAATATAAAATGTTTTAAATTGGATCAGTAGGATTTGGTTTAGTTTCATTTTAAAGTCAGTACAGGTAAATGTGTCATACGGGTAACTGGCTGGCCGTCACATTAGGGCCTGTTAGTAGCAAGTAGGAAATGTATTATGAACTCGCAATAAACACTAATCAATCGTGTTAGTTAAAAGTTAAAATGTAAATTTATCGTCGTCCTTTACCGGTTATGTGTTTGTTGGTTATGCGTCACGATTTAATTATTACTTTTATTTTATAGCGAAACAGATTTTAATGATTTTTAAATGTAAAAAGCCGCACTGCTGAGGGTAAGACGGCACAATCGGAATAGGACAAATCGAAATCTCTTGGACAGTCATTAAATTTGGTATATATGTTAATTAAAGGTAAAATGCTGCAGCAAAAGCACACATTTTCCAAGATGACTGCGGTTCCTCGAGGTCCCCAAATGTCAAATGGGGTGGACATGAAAAAGGGACCTTTAATTAACATATATACCTACCAAATTTCATGACTGCCCAAGAGATTTCGAGGTTTGTCCTATTCCGATTGTGCTAACATGCGCTACTCTAATTTTGGAAATATACACTCCCCGGACGGAGGTAAAATGACCAAATTGGACGCGGGTGTACCATTGAGCACAGCTATAGTCTTTTTTTTTCTAACTATGAACTAATGTCCATATGAAATAGTCTGGAGCGCTTATTTGTTTCTTGCATAGAAAATGTATGGCGTTACTTTATAGTTAAAACAGACAGACTAAAGTTAGTATTTTCATTAAACATATGACGACAATTCATGTAAATTTATTTGCATATCGTTAAACTTGACACTGACACCAACCAACAAGTTCCTAATTAAGTTATTTAACTCATTTAAACATGCTGTAATTGTTCTCTCTATGAGAGGTTACGTAACAAAAAACCTGTTTGCAAAATCACGGTTCTGCTCTGCGTGTACACGTACACATAGACGTTAGATTTATGACACGAATGATGAGTTAATAGTTATTTACGATACAAGTGCGGAAAAGAGGAAATTCGAAACGAGTGGCGATAAATTAAAACACGACCGCAGGGAGTGCTTTAAATCGACACGAGTTGCAAATTACCTATTCGCACGTGTATCGTACAACGTTTTACAGTACATATGGCCCTTTAAACTTTCGACATATGCACGAAAAGTGCTATTTTACGCACTAGTGCGAGAAAGTAGCACCATATGTACTGTAAAGACTATTTATGCAATGCCTTGATTTCAATCAAACTCGGAAAATGTTTAACACGAAACTAAAGTAAAAAATAAATCCATAACTTTACATCGGCTTGGGCTGGTAACTAGCAAAATATTCAGAGGTAATAACTAATAATAGTAGTAGTAGTAGTAAACTCTTTATTGTACAAATATACATATAAAAAATTACATGGTACAAATAATAAGACGTACAAAGGCGAATAGGGATCTCTTCCAGTTAACCTTTGAGTAGATGAGAGGAGAAAGTGAAAAGAGGGTGACAAATGTAGCAAAATGTACAACAAGGTACCAGAAAGACAAAGGATATAAATACATACAAAATTAATAGGATAAACATATAATATATTACACAAAAAGGAATGGGGAAAATACACTATAAATTGGAAAGAAGAAGAAAAATCTAAAGCAACATACAATACAAATATAGGCACAATATATATTAGGAGATTTCAATTTGTCTTCCGTGGATTGGATTGCAAGTAATTCCGATACATCTATGATACCTGTAAATAGTTCTTGTAATGTATACCAAGCACTTATTGAATTCATGGCCTTTTGCGATCTAAAGCAGTATAATAATGTTATGAACAGCAATAATAGGTTACTTGATCTTGTGTTTTCAACAAATACAGTCTCTCTAGATCAAAGTAATTACCCGCTAAGCATTGTTGACTCTTTTCACCCACCGTTAGAAATGTCCTTAGACTTAGAACTTGAGAGTACTCTTTCTCCTACGTTACGTCCAAAATGAAACTTTTATAAAGCTAATTATGATGAAATTATTAAATATTTAATCGATATTGATTGGTTCTTATTGTTAGAGGCATGTCAGGGTGTTGATGAAATGGTGCATAAGTTATACGAGACATTACAGGTCGCTATTAAAAAGTTTGTTCCATTAACTAGACCTAAAGGAACTAAATACCCAGTCTGGTTTACAAAAAGTCTAATTAGGATGTTACATGAAAAACAAAAGTTTCGTAAACGGTATAAAAAAATATAAAAACCCATTGGATAAACTTTCTCTCGATTTGCTTAAGAAACGATGTATCGATCAAACCTTAAACTGTTACAATCAATATTGCAAAACGCTTGAAAAGAATATAGCGCGAAACCCAAAAAATTTCTGGTCGTTTATGAAACATAAAAGGAAAAACAAATCATCCATACCATCTAACATGAAACTTGGCAATGAACGGGCCTGTGATTGCAAAAGTATTTGTGAACTATTTGCGAGAAACTTTTCTTCAATTTACGAACCAAATGTGGTTTGTGTTGTAGTTCCGACAACACAAACCTCATACAAGAACAAACGGTGTTGACCAATTAGTTACATAAAATAATTTTTGATGAAAATATGATCTTAAAAAAAATTAAAGCTTTGGATCTAAATAAGGGACCTGGCCCGGACTGTCTACCGCCGATATTCATTTCTAGGTGTGCGGAAGGCCTGATACAACCGCTAAAATTCATATTTAACAAATCTCTCGAAACAGGCATTTTTCCTCAAACATGGAAAGAGACAAAAATAGTCCCGATATTTAAGGATGGCTCGAAGTCTGACATAAAAAATTATAGGCCTATTTCTATTTTATCTGTTAGGCCTAAAATTTTCGAATCACTGGTCTACCCTTTCTTGTATTCTCACTTTGCACAGCAACTTACAGATAGACAGCACGGATTCGTGCAGTGTAGATCTACTAGCTCAAACTTGGTAGCCTTTATCGAAAGCCTTACAAAGAATGTAGATAATCGTGTGCAGGTAGATGCTGTGTATACAGATTTCAGTAAGGCTTTCGATAAAGTCGATCATACTGTTTTGATAAGTAAATTGAGAGATTATGGCGTTTCTGGGTCACTATTGTCCTGGTTCGGGTCCTACCTGGCCAATCGCATGCTGTATGTAGCTATTAATGGTGAACAATCCAAGCAATTTTTTGCAACATCAGGGATCCACAGGGATCGCACCTAGGCCCGTTATTGTTTTTAATTTTTATTAACAGCATAGTGAGCTGTTGTGTAAATTCCGAACCTTATCTCTACGCCGATGACCTTAAAATTATCAGACCTATTAAAAATTCTACTGATCGTATTCTACTTCAAGACGACTTGGACAGGTTGAGTAATTGGTGCTCCCAGAATAGAATGACGTTGAATGCCAAAAAATGCTTTTACATCTCTTTTACTCGCAATAAAACTATTGTGCCCACTTGTTACACTATAGGAGGCACGCAACTTGAAAAGGTTGATACAATCCGTGACCTGGGAGTAACAATAGATAGTAAGTTAAATTTCAATGCCCATTACACAAACATCATTAAAAAAGCGTCTCGTATGTTAGGATTCCTATTAAGAAACGCTAGGCAGTTTAGGTGTGCTCGTACTAAAGTATTGCTTTATAATACACTAGTAAGAAGTAACCTCGAGTACTGCTCCCAGGTTTGGACACCTTACTACGAGGTGCATAAGAATCGAATTGAGAATGTACAGAGACGCTTTTTAACACATTTAGGATATTCCTCTTCCAAACGCCGTAAACTCACATCATATAGTAAACGAATGAAATTCTTTAGATTTATTTCACTAAGTAACAGGAGAAAAGTGCTAGATTTAATGTTCCTCTACAAATTAGTTAATAGTAAGGGGCTGGATTGCCCAGAATTGTTAAGTAAGATTAAAATAACTATTCCTGCTAGGCTACCTCGTCCTGGTTTGTATAAACTGTTTAGCATTCCATTTGGAAAAACAAATTTAGGTCGTAATTCTGCCCTTTTAAGAATGGCAAAATCATACAATCACATCCCAGGCTCTGCGGGAGTTGACATATTCAACGACAAACTTGAACAGTTTAAAAGAAAGGTGACGAAATATGTTGGCTCACTGGATGTCCCAAAGTAGTTAGTTAGTCATAGTTTCTTAAAAATTCTAAAGTAATACTTAATAAAATATTAATAAAATATTTTAGTTAATGTAATGTAATAATTTCATATAGCCATAAGTTTACTGCATGTTCACTATTGTTCACAGGTACAAGACACTTATATAAGTTGTGGTTACCTATAATTAGATAAGCATCAGTCATGATTGTTATATAGATTTAAGAGCATGTAAGATGTATTATCTGTTGGTAATCCTAAATAAAGAAAAATAAAAACAATAATATTAATATAACGAAATGTTTGATATCAAAGCTTGCGTAGAAACGTGTTTCATATGACACTCAAGTCCCGTTTCGTCGTAAGATCCATTAGATCGTGTTTAGCTATTATTATTTGTATATGTTCAAATTTAAATAGGCGTTTCAAAAGGGCACAGATTGTATACTTAAATAATAGGTATAGTATATATTAGTATACGACAACGCTACGTTCCCTATATCGATATTTTTTTTGTATTTCTGTTGCCGCTTTAACAACAAATACTAAAAAGTACGGAACCCTCGATGGGCGAGTCCGACTCGCACTTGTCAGGTTTTTTATGCAACTGTCGCATAAGCGATTGTACAAATTGCGTTGACGTAGAGTAAGTACGTAACAGACATTCACAGCTTAATGGACAAGCAGACTTTAGAATCAGATATGAATTGAATTAAAAAGAGTCATGCTAGGTAGACAGATAAACATACAGACAAAGAAGTAATTATAAAAAAAAGCTTCTACTATTTCGTAATCAGAACACGATACTGAATATATCTAATTTAAAACTACGTGTTGGATTGGATTGTAATGAAACTTTGCACATACAATGACATGAGGTATATCTAGGTCTGTAATTAGTTTATATAGCTCCAGTTTATAAAACAAACGAAATAGAGTGCAAAAACAAGTTTTGTATGAAAAACTTCAATTCGCTGTATTTTTTTAACTATGGTATCTGAAGCTACATAAACTAATTACAGACATAGATATACCTTATCCTATTGTAAGTACAAAGTTTCAGAGCAAACTAGCTACATACTCATTTAAAAATGAGAGCGTAACTACGTTTGTATGGAGAACCGAGCTTGCCGGGGATCCTTAACGTGGGATAACATGGATACAAAAGCATTCCAGTTAATATTGTAAAAGTGAGATAATGTCGAATAGTCATGTCCGACATTGCGCATATCTAAAAACTTTATGGTCAACTACCTCTACCACGAGTCACTGACAGTGCCAATAATGATATATTCACTAGCGTATGCGTAACTTACTTTCTGTGCATCTCACTTATACTGGTATAATAGTGCGAGTGCGATGTATAGAAAATAAGTTACGTAGACGTTAGTAAATAATTATGTCAGTATTGACACTGTCAGTGACTCATGGTAAGGCTACAGATTCTTCGTTTCTTCCGCACGATTTAGCTTCACTACGATAATAAGTACAAATAAAGGTCAATTATATACAAAAACTGAGATCAAATGTAGACTTAGCATCGTTTAGTTTGTTTACGCAAAATACATAAATAATTAATTCTATGCATCATCTCTTATAACAATATTGTTGTGTAAAATTCCAAATTATTTATTTGATAAACATAGGTAGGTGCAACAGTAGGTCTTAAATGTACATATAATAAGTATGTATCACTATGCTTCGCCATATGGCAAACAAATAGTTACTAAAGACATGTAGCGTGCATTTAAAAACTAAAACTTAATAAATAACAAAGTAATACACGACAAATTAAATGGTTATAAAGTTTCCACTGTCTGACAAAAAATCTTGGATTGAGTAGTATGCTTTAGTTATTTAAAAATATATATTTTTTTTAATCATTCATTTTTAAAATCTCTTTTGGTAGCTTGTTACAAATTTTTGGTGCCATTCCAATAAAGCTTTTATTTCTAGTAGCTGCTAGTAGTTCAGTTTTATATGATCTAGAGCTAATTTTATATTGTTGGCGATTATAACTATTGAAATAGAAAAATTGGTCAGGGTTATACTTAATGTATAATGTGGATTCGTAAATATAAAGACAGGGAAGTATGAGAATGTTTAACTTAATCAAGTAGGGCTTACATGACTCTGTGGTTTGTATACTTACCGTATACTGATCGTAAGCACTTTATTTCCTTTTATGATATGTAATAATGACAAAAAACGCCGTGGTGGAATATTTACAATGTATTCTACTAGCGACCCGCCCCGGTTTCGCACGGATTTACACAAAACCTTAACAAATTATACACGTTACAAAATGGGGCGTAAATTTTGGACACTGAGCTTTTATTCCACTGCCTGCGACTACGAGTATTTTTTTCAAATGTTTATGTAATTTATCTACTGTTCTAGCTTCCTTAATCAATTTCGTGGTATCAGTAATATATCTAGTAAAATCGTGTGTGATTTTTCTATACTCTACATATGAATCGACTTTGCTGACTTTGCATCTATTAAGGCACATCGTTTAGTGACAATTAATTGTATTAACCTTGATGTGCGTCACAAAACTTGACTATACTTACTTACTCGTACCTAAGTACTTCAACTACGATATTCAATAAAACAAGTGCGAGTCGGACTCGCCCACCGAGGGTTCCGTACTTTTTAGTATTTGTTGTTATAGCGGTAACAGAAATACATCATCAGTGAAAATTTCAACTGTCTAGCTATCACGGATCATGACTATCATGAGATACAGCCTGGTGACATACAGACGACAGACAGACGGACAGTGGAGTCTTAGTAATAGGGTCCCGTTTTTACCCTTTGGGTACGGAACCCTAAAACTTGCGGTCGGAAAGTTAATAGAGTAATCCTATAGACTTAAGGTCTCCGGCAAGCTCGGTTCTCCATACAAACGTAGTTCCGCCCTCATTTTAGAACGACTAGCTAGATTGGTCTGAATTTTTGTACTTACAATAGGTTAAGGTATATTTATGTAATTAGTTTATGTAGCTTCAGATACCATAGTTAAGAAAATACAGGGAATTTAAGTTTTTCATACAAAACTTGTTTTTGCTCTATTTCGTTTGTTTTATAAACTGGAGCTATATAAACTAATTTCAGACCTAGATATACCTCGTGTCATTGTATGAGCAAAGTTTCATTACAATCCCACACGTAGTTTTAAAATGAGAGCGGAACTACGCTTGTATGGGAAGGTGCAATTCGGCCGAGCTTGCCGGGGACTCTTAAAAAGGCAGGATAAAATAGCCAAAAAACTTTAACAACTCCAGCAGGTGTTGGGCTGGTGCAGGCAAATATGAAAAACAGCACCGTAAAAGCTGCCACCGAATGCGCTAGGAAGAAGCTGCATATCACTCATACAGAAAACATAATAATTAAAAAACTAATAATTATCTAAATTATAGGTAGAAGTAGCTTTTTAATGTAGCCATTCTTAAAAACATAGTTTCTTATTAATGGGGTTGGCAACTGTCAAACGTTTGCAGAGATGGCGCTATCATAGCTTGCCCCGTTTTCTATGAGATTTGGCTTAAAGGGTTGGCATCCAGGGCATTAAAAAAACAAAAATTTGACTCAATTCTAGGGTTTGACAGGGCAAGCTATGCTGGCGCCATCTGCTAATTATTTCGACCGGCCAACCCCATTGCATAAGTTTTGTTCATTTGAAGTTTACAGTTTTTTTCTTTTTCGGTACTTCCACCCCTTAACAAAAATCGCATGCAAGTTCTGGAACCGTCTAAATGGGGCTTTATTGTTACTACAGACTGCTTGATGTCTACTATAAACTGCTTCGTAGAGAAATGCAGTTATAGGTAGTACCGGCAATAATTCTGTTCCCTAGCATCATAGTCACAACACTGATTTCACGGCTATTTTTTACAAAAATCAATACGGAGCTTTGTTTGATTTGTGGAATTTTATAACAAATCTTGGAATAGAGCTAGAACTGAACATTAGGTAGGTAATGTATCAAATTGAACTGAATGTTGCCAGTACGACAATTATTTTGTACTTTTAAATAGAACTATCGCTCAAAATGTGCCTTTATTTAGGTACAAAAAGAATTAAAAGCCGATACGGTTTGGTAACACAAATGCATGTAAATAACACGAGTCAAAGTATAACGAATCGACCCTTGATCCTGCGTTAACGCTTGTAATTAAATTGCACATAAATATGATTCACATATGACAGATCTAAAGGACCTTAAATTAAGGTAATATAATCGAAAATAGCGAGGACCTGGTAACTTGATGAACAACTTGGCTATTCGCCGCAATACCTATTAGCTTTTTTATGGATTCCAAGCCAGGGCCGTAAGTGTTTAATCACTTAAATATGTATTTTTGATAGGCTTTTTTTCGTAACGCGTTTAGAATATATCTACATAGCTTTGTAAGTTGACTATTTGTAGTAGATATGTCGATCGGGATAAGAAATAGTATCGTTATATTTGGAGTCTTCTAGCTAGAAATATTTATTTATTTGTTATTCTATATTTTTTAATTAATTGTTAAGTAAAACACACACGTAATTAGGTATTTCAAAAAGCTTCAAGGGCCAGGAAGAATCTTTAAGCGGTTCTTACCGCAGGATTTATCGCCACCAGGCCATGCACCACGATAATTGCCACAGTGCCCACAGTGAAAGGGCAACCACTATGATCAAAGTAGCATCTTTCCGTTTGTTTTCTCGAGACGACTTGAACGCATTCTACACGCAATGGTGGGAAAATACAAACGACAGGGTCGAGTGGAGGAAACTAAGGGAAGCCTTTGACCAGCAGTGGCTAAAATAGGATAATAAAAAAAATACAACACGCGTGTGCAGTGCACTACTGTGTCTATGCAGGAAGCCGGAGCCATGTTATATACGCATCTAAGGGCCAGTTTACCAACCACACTTGACAGACAAATCAACAGCACTCAGCAGAGAACATTTTGCGAACGCTTTAACGGAGACAGACGGTATGGTGCAACCGACCCTAAGTACTCTAAGTAGTGTGGTTTGCCCTTTGTATTTGGCATCTAAATCGCTTCAGCGGTTCAAGCGTTAAGGTTAAGACAGACTGACTTTATTTCCGCATAAATAATATTAATAGGAATTTATTTAGACATTGACGAACAGTAGTCCAGTGTTGGGCATTCATGAATAAAATCATTCTTTGAATAAGAATTCGTAAGACTAAAATCGGTTGATTTTATTCCCGTCAAAACTATTCTGATTTCTCCCCACCGGGCACAGATGTAAACAGGCGCTTCATATAAATCATTCCCATATGTCCCCGCCTCATGTATCGCGGCGGTCACGAGGGGCAGGAACAAATGGGGAATACACTCTTGATTTTATTGTTTTCGAATGATGTGTAATTTAGATAGTAAATCTACTAAGTTTTATTCTCCGAATTATTACCGAGACTTATGGTGTTTTAAAAAGTTCTTTTGATAATTACAATTTGCATTTATTACCAGACGGAAAGATAACATAGGAACAGTATTAAAATCGTTTGACACATCGCCTGCCGCAGTGCTAACAAAGAATTCACCAGCCACGACTTAATTCTATTGTTATTGCCAATGAGTAATAAATGACGGTCAAAAGTGGATTTATTACTTGTGTTTAATATTTATTGTATTATTACAATAAATATTAATAAACACGTCGAATAATACAATAAGCGTAGGACTCTTTTCTTACCTGCTGTAATTTAATATCTTATTAAACCTCATTAAACCTATTGTTATTGCTAATGAGTAATGGTGGTCTAAAGTGCAAACACGCTAAATAATACTATACAATTGATGCTGCTACTTTCTGCACATCTAGCGATAAGCGCCGCAGGTTCTTTTTTTTTACCTGTCATTTACTATCTCTTTCACTGTCCGTAGGTGTGAAAGAGATAGCATATGTAAGACCTTAAGGTTGATAGGAATCATAAACGAAATAAATAATACGCAAAGGATAATACATTGAAGCATCATAGAATTTCGCTGTTTACTTTCTATGTAGCTTCATCATCAAATTATCATCACCGTTTCGAAGGCACCAAAAAAATGTACCTATCTACATGATAACATAAAATCTTTTTACGCTAAAAAAAATTCAAATCTATTCTCTATTTCATATCTATCTACTAATCCACAATTGAAAAGAGGGGTGAAATTAATTTTACAAACTATAACCAATTGTACTACAAAAGTTGATCCAATTCAGAATAACATTTTAATTAAATAAAACGTTATTTAGAATAATCCTATATTTTATTCTGGAATAACAAGTGCAAAAATTATTCTTATTCAAATCGATTGGAATAAGAATAACATTTCTGTTTTTATTCTTATTCAAGTTAATTTTTGCCCAACTCTAAACAGTACACAGCCTAAAGTGTTGAAGATATGACGTTCAATTTGACATGTAAAAGTGCCCCTGTGGCCTATTTGCTAAATAAATGTTTGATGTTCAAATTTGAAACATAAGTACATACTCGTAGATATATTCTTCAAATGTTGTAGAGCTCCACTAAAAACGATTTTTTTTTTTATTTCCCCAAGGGAGTAGAAAACGAATATAGGGTTGAATGTTTTAACCACTTCTCCTTTTTTATGATATAGGATATAGGAGTAAGTAAAAGGTAAGCGATTACCGTCGCCCATAGACACCCGCCACACTAGAGGGATTGTAAGGAGTAAGTAAAAGGTAAGCGATTACCGTCGCCCATAGACACCCGCCACACTAGAGGGATTGTAAGTGCGTTGCCGGCATTTAAGATGGGAGTACGCTCTTTTCTTGAAGGTTTCAAGGTTGTATCGGTCCGGAAATACCGCAGGCGACAGTTCATTCAGTTTAGCCGTACGAGGCAGGAAGTTTCAGGAGAAACGCACGGTTGAGGACTGCTAACTATCTAAGTGGTGAAGATGGAAATGTTGTCGCGTACTTGGACAAAGCCGCGGGTAAACGCCAGTGTTTACATAAATAAAGCTTAAAATCGCAAAATACGCGAGACAAACATAAAATTTGTCTATGGGAACATAATTTTATCTCTAACTGTACTAGGAAAAATACCTGTTTTGTACATAAAGTGAAACGGATGACCAATTAATTTTTATTACATTTAATAGACAGTAATTAAACAAAAGGCCAAGTACGAGATACCGTAATCGTATCGCAGGTCACTCAAGTTTAAAGGTAACATTGTCCACACTCAATACGACCTAAACATACAAAAATGTAGCATTTAAAGAGGCAATGTAAAAAAATCCGGAATAGTGCAACTCGGACTCGCGCACGAAGGGTTCCTTAATCCCATTACGTAAAAAAACGGGAAAAAAATCACGTTTGTTGTATGGGAGGCCCACTTAAATATTTATTTAATTCTGTTTTTAGTATTTGTTGTTATAGCAGCTACAGAAATACATCTGTGAAAATTTCAACTGTAGCTATCACGGTTCATGAGATACAGCCTGGTGACAGACGGGCGGACAGCGAAGTCTTAGTAATAGGGTCCCGTGTTTACCCTTTGGGTACGGAACCCTAAATATGTATTGATTCGCTCAAAACTACCAAGTATACCTACCAAATTTACACTATGAGTATAATATAAACTAATATATTTTTATTTTATTTCAATGTTGCATTTACAGCGTTACGATTGCACAAAGGGCAAAGTACGAAGATAATATAATACATATACATACTGATAGCGATTGCAAATATTATAAAATAAAAGCTATTAAAGTACTTACTTCATGTATTGCTGGTATAAATATAGTGAAAGGTTTGTCCGTATTCTTAATTTACATTCTCCTATACTCCATTTCAATACATTGTTGACTAATGATATCTGAAATAAAAAATACACTGTGATGAAGGAAATTTCAGTGTTTATAAAAAACCGGCCAAGTGCGAGTCGGACTCGCGCACAAAGGGTTTCGCACCATTACGCAAAAAACGGCAAAAAAAACACGCTTGTTGCATGGGAGCCCCACTCAAATATTTATTCTATTCTGTTTGTAGTATTTGTTGTTATAGCGGCAACAGAAAAATCATCATCTGTGAAAATTTCAACTGTAGCGGTTCATGAGATACAACCTGGTGACAGACAGACGGACAGCGGAGTCTTAGTAATAGAGTCCCGTTTTTACCCTTTGGGTACCCCTAAAAAAATGCTTTTTTAACCCCTGACGCAAAAAGAGGGGTGTTAATTGTTTGACGCCAATGTCTGAGTGTGGCATTGTAGCTCTCGAACGGATGGACCGATTTCGATGCAGTTTTTTTATCGAAATGAAACTATCGTGGGACATATTTCAAAATATTTAGATCAAAACGGCATTCGCAAGTATTTTTAGTCGCTTTTGGCGACATGTTTCGGACTCGTCGGGAGTCCTTCCTCAGGCACGAGTGTCCGCGGCGGCTGTACTCCGTGCGATGTTTTTTTAATGAAAAAGAGTTTCCTTGCGGTGGTTCTTAGCTATGTTTGATAAAAAACGATCCAGCAGTTTGAAGAGTATCAGGGCGCGTACGTAGCCAACGCGCCAATCGTTAACGCTCCGTAGCGTATCGTAGTCATCCCTCTCTTAACGATTGCACGTCGGCTACGCACCCAGCTCTTTTCCCAAATGATGTACTTAAGGCATTCTTGGCATAAAATGGATTTTTTGGCATAATGCGTAGAGGGTTTTTAAATTTTAGTAGTAGTAGTAGTAGTAGTAAACTCTTTATTGTACAAATATACACATTAAAAATTACATGGTACAAATAATAAGATGTACAAAGGCGAACTTATCCCTATGAGGGATCTCTTCCAGTTAACCTTTGAGTAGATGAGAGGAGAAAGTGAAAAGAGGGTGACAAATGTAGCAAAATGTACAACAAGGTACCAGAAAGATAAAGGATATAAATACATACAAAATTAATAGGATAAACATATAATATATTACACAAAAAGGAATGGGGAAAATACACTAAAAATTGGAAAAAAGTTGAAAAATATAAAGCAACATACAATACAAATATAGGCACATTAGTCAATCAGATAACCACAGCTTCTTTAACCTCTCCTTGAACGACGCAAGCGATTGCGCCTGTCTGAGCGAAACTGGCAGCTCATTCCACAGCTTCACTGAACGCACTGCGAAGGACTTGTTGTATCCACGAGATTTGTGAGAGGGGATGGCAAGTGATAAATTCGCGCTAGAACGGAGACGGTGGCCACTGCCTTCAGCCAGAAATTGAAATTTTTGAGAGAGGTATACAGGAGAAGAAGGTGTAAAAAGAACATTGAAGAGAAGAGAAAGAGTGAGAATTTTAAAATTTATTAGAAATTAGCTATGCATTTAAACATCCATTCAGTGAGACTTTACTTACCATGGGCATTGCGGCAAAGAACTGCAGCAATCTGGTTTTGAAGTCCTGTTTGTTCATTGTGATAATAGACCTGCACAAAATAGGAAATTTAGAGTCAAAGATACCCTACCTAAGCTTAAACCTTATAATATTTAACGCGCAATATTTGTGCCATTTTCAACCAAAAGGGGACATATTGTCAATTTGAAATCAACCTTATCGACAACCGACATTTGACAATATTGGTTGAAAATGTCACATTTGTAAAGGGGTTCTCATAAAGGCTATAACTATTGCAAAATATAAACTGAAATAGATGTGAAAAAGTGCGAGTCGGACTCGCTCACCGAGGGTTCCGTACTTTTTAGTATTTGTTGTTATAGCGGCAACAGAAATACATCATCTGTGAAAATTTCAACTGTCTAGCTATCACGGTTCATGAGATACAGCCTGGTGACAGACGGACAGTGGAGTCTTAGTAATAGGGTCCCGTTTTTACCCTTTGGGTACGGAACCCTAAAAACATATCACCATTTGATATAAAACCGCTTGTTTGAAATGCTCGTTAATTAACAGATATTACAACTTATAATGTACTTTAAAAGTATATATAGCTGAATCAGTTAATTAGGGCCACTTGCACCATTCACTAACCCGGGGTTAACTGGCTAAACCTGGAGTTACCATGGTTACCAGGTTAGTGGGATGGTGCAAGTGGGCCTTACACACTTAAATTTTGCATCCTATCAGATAGGATCATGACCATTTTGAAAAAATGTGTGACTATGGTAAAAGTAAATTTGTTTGTTTGCACTCTGTAAGTTATACTGAATCAAAATAAACCATTTCTGCAATGTCATTCCTTGTTGTTTATTCATGTAACTGACCTGTGCTCTGATAGCCAAGTTTGAAATACTTAACCCATTATGACCTAGCGGGTGCCGTACAGCACCGCATCTGTGCTTAGTTTTTCGCTCTCTTAAGGTTACAATAAGCCGAAAATTAAAGACATTTGTGTTTAATTAGATGCTCAAGAGTACCAGTTATTACTTTGATCACATATTTTTAAGCAAATTGGAATTGTTGCTACTGGCACAGGTACCTTCCCAAAAATGAGGCTTGAAAAAAATGCAAATTTTTAGCTTACATTCTGAGTAAATGGATCAGAAATCCTTTTTATTCTAGTAAAATAGTATTCTAGTAAAAACAGACAGCGGATCGGGCTCTGGAACCTTCTCAGAAGACCTGAACATGTCAATCACCACTCCGCTAGGAGCCCATAACTCGGTATTCCAGGCTGAGTGCATGGGCATCATAAACGCGGCGGCTGCCATTACTGCAAGGAAGGTAGTAGGATCCTCCATCCGCATACTCTCCGACAGTAGAGCAGTCTTGATGGCTCTAAAAAGCCATATAGTCACATCCAAACTTATACACGAATGCCACGAACGACTAATGGAGGTATGTCATAACAATAAGATCACCCTACAATGGATCAAAGGACACAGCGGATCCCGGGGTAACGATGCTGCGGACGAGCTTGCCAGGCAAGGATCGAGTGCGGGAGCGATTGGCCCAGAACCGATCCTCCCGATACCGTTTAGCAAGGTACGTTCAATGCTGCTGGCACGTACAGGGAAACTACACACAGAACATTGGCTAAACCAGACTGGATGCAGACAGGCCAAACAAGCCATGCCTGGCATCAACGGAAAGCTCACAAGGGTGCTCCTTCAATTAGGAAAGACCCGACTGAGCATGGTAACCAGTGTCATAACAGGTCATGGACTATTTAACAAACATCTTTTTATAACAGGTGTCACAGACAGTCCCCTATGCAGAGGATGCATGGAGACAGAAGAAACAGCCTCTCACGTGGTGCTGGAGTGCAGCGGAGTTGCCCCATACAGGGCAAAACATCTCGGATCCCCGAGAGACCTCCCCGAGGTCCTACTCAACATCAAAGGTTTGATAGGTTTCCTCGAGGAGCTGGGCTGGCAGGACTAGCCCACCCCCATGTCACGCAAAATAGGCGCCAGTCGTCGAGTTGCGGAAAATCGCCCGAACTACAATACAATACAATACAATCTAGTAAAATATAAATGAAATATATTTTATTAGGATTTGGTATGCATGGTTGATCCGATGATACACATGGACTATTAAATTTTAATTTCAAGTTTTGTACATGGCATGAGAAAAGTTGCCGATGCCATATGGCACCCCTAGGCGCTTATGTGTATTCTTACGAGTTGACATGTGTTTACATAGACTATGTCTGATTTTCCCAATTTTCTTAGCGTTTTAATGATGATGGATGATGTTATAGGGTTTTTTAAATATCTCAAGTACAATTACTGTTAAACAAGTAAGAATTTTGAGTTTTGTTGCAATGATGAACCTCTAGTCCATACAATTTATCAAGGTTTATCAACCCACTTTGTCGAGTGTCTCTTCATTAGTAACATCGTTGGTTGTTATTAAATAACATAATATAATTCCAAAATCAAGGAAAAAATCAGTAAAAGCAAACGCAACATACATAATTTAAAAAGACAATGTTATGCCTAACAGTGGCGTTATGCATCGCCAGTTTTCTTTCCAAAGGTTTTCACTAAAACTATTTAAAATGTTTTCGAGTCATTATTAACAATATATTCAAAAGCTATCCAATTCTGAGAATTAGTAAACTGCTATTACTTTACTTTAAACATGGTCATGTATTTTATAAAATACCTACACTGTTTGTTAAAATAGTATTTTAAAAATTATATTGTCAGCTTTTGACAATTTGGTTAAGTATGCTGCTGACCAATCACTAGGATGGCAATCTCACTCCTAAAATTTCCTATAATAAATACAGTAATTTTAAATTTGGATGAAGAAAAAAAGAAAGTACATGTATTTGGGTAATTCTCTGAGAATATGACCCATTTAACGCCACAACATACTGTATTTACAGTTACGCTTTATCTTTTTGACTTACCCTTCTATTAGAGTAGTATGCTGGATCAACCACAGATCGCACATGGACCTCGCTATCAGGGACAAGGCGATCAGTGCCATGAAACCACTTTCCTTCGACCAGACCCCTGGCACCATAATCTTCCATAATGCCTTCAGTTCAGCAAAAAATTTGGCATCTACTTGAGCTTTAGGTGACTTTTTATGTCTCTCCTTTATCATATATTGAATCTGCTCTTCGGCCGATAAACGGCCTGGTCTAACTCGTTTACTTTGACTGCAAAATACAACATTTGTTAAATTCTCTAGTCGCAGTCACCCGAGGTATCAACGATATCACAACACTTTCAATTATCTTGTCAACAATAAATGGAAAACCACTTACTTAACATCGCTTTGTCAATCTCACCTTGATTGGAGCGAGTTTTTAATCGCCCAAGCTCCGATTGCCGCGGAGGCTGCGAGGGCGATTTTAACATCGGTCCTACTTGTGATTTTACTGAAATTCGGCGCCATGTTTAATAGAAAAATTTAACACGTTAATTTCTAACAAATAGCATCTGTTTAATAAACTTTCATCAAGTACGCAGCACTACAATTATGTGCACATCGCACGTCAATGAACATCGTTAACTTCGACTTCGTCAAGCAAGTCAAACTTGAAAACTTGACGTTTGACGTCACGCACGTAACCTAGCCGATGTGACGTTTAGTCATTGTTGCCGTAAGGAAAAATAATGTTATTGCACACGGCGCGTGTTAATTTGCATGTTGAGATATTTTTAATGGGTTATGGTGGACGACTTACGCATGTGTGGCATGGTATAGCTCAGAATAATTCATTATTCTGAGTGGTATAGTATCTCTGACATAGACATAGTAAATACAGGTATAGTTTGTCAAAGGACTGTCTCATTTCAATATAGACAGAGAGAATCATACTATCTTTGTCTTACACTAGTACTAGCACCCAAAAGAAAAGGATGGGTACAGTTTCTTTTGTTCTTATTTACTGACAAGATTTGCTTGACCAACTATAGTTATAGACATGAAACCGAGCGACCAGAGGTAAAAGCAAAGAATATATAGTATAATAAAAACAACTACTCTTTGGTACACCTTATGGATGGTATAGAAAGGATCGCAATCTCTTATGGCAGAATTGTTGTAAAAGTGACCGCGTTAAGCTTTAAATAATAGTTCCTAATCTCTCCGGTGGCGCTAGTTAGGCTCTGGGGCATGAGTATAACATGAACCATATAAGGCAACAAATAACCCGACCAAATTACGTAGGTTGTTTTTGGTAGTATTTCGGTGTATGGTGGCGCCGCCTAATTACTGTTTTTTGATGGACACTTTTCATACATAGAGATTTGGCTCCTTTATACAGTCTCCATGGTACACCTGTACACCTCTCGTTTAAAAATTAAAAACTACAGGAATATGATCGGTATAGAAAGGAGCCAATTCTCTATGTATGAAAAGTGTCCATCAAAAAACAGTAATTAGGCGGCGCCACCATACACCGAAATACTACCAAAAACAACCTACGTAATTTGGTCGGGTTATTTGTTGCCTTATATGGTTCATGTTATACTCATGTCCCAGAGCCTAACTAGCGCCACCGGAGAGATTAGGAACTATTATTTACAGCTGAAAACTGGTCACTTTTGCAATAGTTCTGCCATACTCAGAATAATGACTAAAGCATAGAAGTCGGGCAAAAATGCTTCGCAAATATGTATACCCGTACTTTACTTCCTTACGAATTAGATAATGTGCCGAAAAGAGATGCATATATGCTTGTTATTTCTCATTTACGTACGGTGTCATAAGTTTGATAATTTGCTAGGGATGTAACTGTGTCGACTTTTAATATCGATAAATTATGCATAAGTTTATGTGCCGTGTAAAAGAATAATCACGAAATTGGCAAATTTATAATAGTCTGGCTAATGAAAGTTGAACCTGAAAAAACGCGGCTATTTTAAGAAATCTGTAGCAGGCGGCTCGTTGAAATGAAATGAAATGCGTGGAATACAAGGATTGCATAACTTTTATACTTTTTATAATTTTCATATTCTAAAAATCATTAAAAAGTATAAAAATTATGCAATCCTTGGAATCAAAGAGCCGCCTGATATGAGGATTAATGCATGTACCTAATATAGCTTTTATCTCATTTGCAGTCTACCACTCAGAACCGTCTAACTATACCTCTCGTTTTTTTATCATCAGAAGGCGAGCGATCTTAACGTGTCGTTTTATCGAAAAACACTTTGAAAATAAGTCACAACAAATATAATATACGATCATTTACATACTTTTGCTTTCATAAGTAAAATATTGCTATATTTATAAAAAAACTTGTCAATAAAAAGACACGTGGAAATGCTTTACCGTTTTTTCTAATGCTAAAAGACTAAGTATAGTTTCTAGTCATGTACAGTCAGCTGCAGAGAAAAGGCACCCCCCCTGCATACAAAGTTCTGTAAATTAGTATGGACGTGGGGTACCTTTTCTCTGCAGCTGACTGTACCAAATAGGAAATGAAAAAAAAAACGTTCGTGTAATATATATTTTTTATTTAATAATAGGGAATATTACGCGAAACTCGGCGTAGGTGGCGCCACTATCACAATCTGAGGGTCTATTGCGGAACAAGAAAATCGAACTTTCGTTATCTAACATCCCTGTCACTCTTGCGTATTCGAGCGATAAAGAGGCAGCTAGATAACGAAATTTCGGATTCGAGTTTTCCGGTAGGTCCCCTGAAAACTTGTCAAAAACCTGTTAAAGGTACAGTATGAATAAGTTACTCTACGGTGCACTAAAAAAAGCTAGTGCTGCACTCTGGTGGCAGAACATTGCAGTAATATCCCCTATTCCTCGTCCTTTGGAAATCTGAAATAAAAAGTTGAGTTTTGTGACCAACAATATTAATAAAAGGAACATTCATCAGTGATCATTAATGTCTTTTTTATTAGGGTTCCGTACCCAAAGGGTAAAAACGGGACCCTATTACTAATACTTCGCTGTCCGTCTGTCTGTCACCAGGCTGTATCTCATGAACCGTGATAGCTAGACAATTGAAATTTTCACAGATGATGTATTTCTGTTGCCGCTATAACAACAAATACTAAAAAGTACGGTCCCCTTGGTGCGCGCGTCCGACCCGCACTTGACCAATTTTTAGTATTGAACTATAGTCTGGCAAACACAATCTGTCAGTAAGTAAGAACAAAGAAAACTATAGGTACAGTCGAAGGCAAAAATATCGACCCAGACAAATGGCTTAAAAATATGTGAACACGATTTTATTGTCTGAGCGTACACATATTTTTGAGACTTTGGGAATGTATATATATTTATGCCCTTGACTGTACTCATCAATTAAAATGAGACAGTCCTGGGCCAAACTATAAGAAAGCTGTAAATGTCGATAGGTTATTGATCTGAGGTCGATACATCACTATGCCAAAAATATAACCTTTCATACTTAGCAGAAAAGTTCGAAAATATATGCAAAAATCTATATAGACTTGAATGCAAGTAATAATTACATAAACAACATATCGATTTCTATGTTTAGGGTCAGGTCCTATAAATTAATTTCTTAAAAATTGAACAAAACTCACCGATTAAAGGTTATCGGTTCGTGCGTATTTTCTTTTCTTCCTGTATGCAATTTACAGCCCTCGATCACACAAGACATTATCACAAAGGGAACTTCAAACCATTACAAATAAAAACTCAGCACGTTTTCCAACAATCTTTCAGGAATAGCAAAAATATAATTAAAATAAACCAAGATGACCGCTGAAATTCCCGAAATATTTCAACTAAAATAATACGACTATGTCAAGTTGTTACAGTTGACACCTACCTGTGAAATAACGAACATATATTTTATTTGGCTGGATTATATTATAGAACCACATAGGACCATTTGACATTTCCCTCAGTTCATCTTATGACAATACTGAAAAAAACGAAAGAACTTGCGGATTGTTGTCTCACTCACTCATAGACAAAAAGTAATAACGTGTTGTGAATACGATATCTTTTACCAAGCTTTTATTTTTGCCCGGCTTCTTTGCTTTAGTCATTATTCTGAGCTGCCATAAGAGATTGTCGTCCTTTCTATACCGTCCATATTTCCTGTGCATGGAGACTATATAATACAGGAAACATGGTTGTTTGTGCAGTCAAAGATAGATGTAACTTGGATATAATTATATAACTCCGTAATATTATATTCTCTTTGGTGCAGTGAATGGGTGTCACAACGCGTCATTATATAATAAAAATAAACCGCCTGATATTACATTTCACGCGTAACTATCGAGTTTAATGTAATATTTTTGCGTAATCGTAAAATTCGTAAATACAAAAATCCAAATTTTCTTCAGCCGCCACCGCCATTTCTTATAAATGTTGCCAGTGAAGTGAATATTTTTCCTCCAAATGGGACATGACGTTTACATTCTAAAGGCCTCTCCAGACTATGTGCGTGAATCGCGGCGCGACTTCGCGGAGAGAACATGTGATATTTATTTAGTACTATATATTTATGTATGCTAGTACATATTTATTTTATTGCATAATGCTATTGATGTATTTTAGTTATTCGTAGACGTTAATATTGTAGTTTTCCTTTTTAAATATTATTGTACGTTTTGTAAGTTTGTCTATCTATCTAATTCGAATTTTCCACTCATTTACTCTAAGGTTAGCTGGAAGAAATCCCTTATAGGGATAAGCTCGCCTTTGTACCTAAATTTATATGAATTTCATGTTAACAATTTTTGTTTTGTACAATAAAGTGATTTACTACTACTACTACATGTAGCGACGTTGACGCATGACTCCACACTCGCAAACTTCACGGCGATTTCGCAGTTTGGTTCTCGCCAAGATGGCGGAAAAGCATCAGCTGATCAAGCTTAACTGCTAGTTATCTATGGCATCATACGTGATTTAGCTATTTTTCTATTTTGTTTTGTTGTAGAACCGTAAATTATAGCCGCTTTATATAATAAAATTATTATTTATCTTGCCACATATGAGTCAAAATAGTGTGTAATGTGGAGTCTTGCCAGTTCGCGCTTCGCGTCTCCTTTGACGCGGGCTAATAAACTGACAAAAAACGGGGAACTAGGCGCGAAGGCGTGAACAATCTGCGAAATCGACGCCACACTTACGTTCGCGGCTTCGCGCCGTGATTCGCGCATGAGTGTGGAGGGCCCTTAAAATTAATACACTTAATTGAAGCTCCTAGATTCATGTTTTCGGCTTCACTTTTGGTAAAGCCCGCTCCAACTACGCGGCGCGAACCCGCGAACGCGAGTGTGGAGTGGATTTCGCTGATTAGCGAACTAGACTCCACATTCGCGCAAGAGTGTGGAGGGGATTTAATTCTGTAAAGCCTGACCAGAAATATATGATCATGCGCCATGTTGCGGAATTTCATTGAAACTAATTTCATACACTGGCAATAATTTTAATGATAGGTTGTCACTGTTGTCAGTGTCATTGTGGCGGTTTACTTGAATAATGCTTAAGGGACTTCCGGTTTGAACGCCATCTTGATAGTAGCCTCGTGATTAATTCCTTTGTTTTTTGCTCATTAATATTGTTTAAAGTGTAATATCGATAGCTTTATTATACAGTAATCTCATTTGGTAGGTAGTGTGCAGTGAATGGAGAACTAATCTCAAAGCGTGTTTAACCACCATTTTGGAGTCAACGGCCGGTAGTCCACGTGCTTCTCGTAAAATCCAGCTATCGGTTTTATGAGACAAAAACAATAACTACCGAACAACGTCATGCTCTAAGAGCATTTGGTATTTCTACCTCTAACCGTGTCTGGCTAGAGCCCCAGAGGCCCATAATTTTATTTACCGTACACTGGCTGAAGAAAATCAAGAAATATTAATTCGATCCCACGTGGATCCCACTTTGACGTTGGCGAAATCATCGACAGTATCGATGGAGCCATACTACTTATAGATTGAATTGAATTGAATAATGCTTAAGTGTTGAATATTAAATAATAAATGACAAAAATGACCAAAACTATACATAGTCAGGAGCGGAACATTGTTAATAATGTAAATAATAAACTGCTGAAAAAGAACAGTTCGGGAAATTAAACTATTTCGCTACGAAACATTTCCAAATTAACATCAGAGCTGACAGGTAAACAAATCAAAATGTTATTATAGTCTGCTAGTTACGACTTAGTTATTGTAGTGTTATTGTTATACAAGCGAAGAAACACAGTAAGAAAAATGAGTAAGTTTGAAAAATATTTACTGGGCTTTGGAGACGATAAATCTTGTTAATTGACAATGTAGCCGAACCTATGTAAGGTTACGGAATATATAGGTACCTACCTAGTAACATGACCATCATCATCATGGTGGCCTTTTGGTGATCCAATCTTGGATGTAGGCCTCTTCCCTTGAATGGAGTAACATGATAGACGAAATATTTTTTCAGCTCTACAGAGCTGAGCTGATGGTGTGGCTAATAGTAGTCACATTCACAATAGTAGTAAATAAATGGGTTCTGATTTTGATTACGGTGAATTTTGTATGTAAGTCAAACGAGTTGCCAATCCACATTGTTCAGACTATACTGAACTGTTGCCATATAAATGAGAATAATAGCGCTCTCTTGACAATGATCATATATTCCTGGTCAGGCTTTACATTACATAATGTACATGACTGTGTCAATTCCATCAATGTCAAGTCATCAAATCAATTTAAAATTGATAAGGAGGATAGATTTAAACTGATTAAAACTTGTTTCACACTTTTATTATCTAATCTAATGAATGTATTAATTACAAAATGCAAAAATACCCACATACTAAAATAATGAACAATCATAGACTACAAACTTTAAGGCTGGTTGTACATGCAAAATCGGTTCATAAGGCTAGTTATACACTATAATTATTTTTCAAGTAAAGATATATATATATATACGCGATAAAAAAAAAAAAAAAAAAAACGATTTTGCATGTACAACCAGCCTTAAAGTTTGTAGTCTATGATTGAATGTATGAATCTTAAATATAATTATTGAATAAATTATTCTTGTCAATTCCAACCACGATGCTGGGATTTTTTCCCGCTGATTGATTGATGAATTGCCTCTGATTGCCTTTGATATCAAGAACCAAGTTCAACTTGCGGTGACTTGAGATAGGTTTGAGCTATTTATTTTGATTCTATAAGCTTGCTTTAAGTTTCTTTTGACCAGCAGTATAAATATATAGATTTGCAAATAAGCTATTTATTTGCAAACTTACTTACACTTATACCTAACATTACATAACCAGATGTAATAAGTATCTCCACAAATTACAAACTAAATAATAGTTTCGAGACCACCACCCATATACATCCCATATACAGTAAACATTTGTTTAAAAAATGTAGGTGAATCTAGGTAGCCTAAATTCAATACAATTTCTTACGTAGGTACCTGTTTAGTAATCGTAGTCTTCATCATAATATTGCGTTCTATTAGCCAGTAAGCCTTTTTGAATCCTTCCACCTAAATCTGGATGTATAACTGTAAATAATTTCACAGCTCGATCTTGCAAATTTTTCGCGGCCCCACCCAAGCTGAACAGGATATTTGCAACCAATCTACTTCGCTCGTCTTTTGTCATCTCTTGGGTGTACAGTTCAGTTGCTTGGTCAAAATTGTTTGGTAGGTCTTGGTATATTTCTATCAACTGCGGCCTTTTCGGATCCTTGTACGGTTGAGGACCGTTAAAAGTATTAGGGAAGTAGTTAGGAATATCACGATCGTTTTCCTTGAGTGGAGGTCTGCCATCTCGGTTATAAGCCAGTGCTTGTGTTTGAATAGGACAATTTACGGGTATTCTATTAAAGTTAGCCCCCAAGCGGTAATATTGAGCGTCCCTGTAAGCCATTCTTCTAGCTTCAAATACTTTATCGGGGGCACCAAGTATTCCCGGTACCAGATTTGTGGGACTGAACGCTAATTGTTCGATTTCAGCGAAGTAGTTAATAGGATTTTTGTTCAAAACAAATCTACCCACTGGTTTCAAAGGATAGTCGTCTAAAGGAAGAGCTTTCGTGACGTCAAAAACATCAAAGCCAGCTTTCTTGACGTCTTCCAGTGTTAAAACTTGAATGCTGACTTTCCAACTAGGAGGGTTACCATTGGCGATCGCATTATATAAATCTCTAGTAGCATAGTCAGGGTCTTGTGCTGCAATTCTGCTGGCCTCTTCTGAACGTAAATTTTTTATTCCCGCATCAGGTTGAAAGTGCCATCTAATGAATGTGGACGCGCCGTGCTTGTTGACAACTTGGTATGTGTGAATACCAAAGCCCGGCATGTGTCGGTACCCGTCAGGGATGCCACGGTCTCCGAAAACGAGTAAAAACATATACAAGCCCTCTGGTCTTAGAGTTAGATAGTCCCAAAGCATGTTAACATCCATTAGGTTGGTGGCTGGATTACGCTTCTGAGTTCGTACGAAAGCAGTAAATAGTAGAGGATCCTTATAAACGTAGATCGGCGTGTTAAATCCAGCGATGTCAAAATTACCGTCTTCTGTGTAAAATTTTATAGCAAATCCTCTTGCATCTCTTGATGTGTCTATTCCTCCTCGCTCAACGACAACTGGAGAAAATCTGACGGCTACGGGAGTTTTCTTTCCTATCTGACTAAACATTTTGGCTTTGCAGATGTCGGTTATGTCATGGGTGACCTCGAAGTATCCAAAGGCGCCTCCGGCCTTGGCGTGTACTAGGCGTTCTGGGATCCTCTCCCGCACTAAATGGGTGAGGGAGTCCATGAAGTATTCGTTGAAGAGCAATGGTGAGTTTAATGTATTTGTGGCTTCTTTGTATTCTATAGGCGCTCCCGCACTCGCAGTCATAACACCTACGGGTTTCTGTAAATTAACAAAGCTTGATGTTAGTAAGTAGAGCACGAAACATTTAGAAGCTAGTACTTAAAGGAATACTGAATATTTAAAAATAATCAAAACATTATCTAAATTAAGGAAACAAGCCGAAATCCATAGGTTCAAACACAACGTTAAAAACGTTTTCTTCTATAAAATATTCCATAGGTATTTATAAATTTCGTTTACGTAGTACCACTGTATATATCTTGTATGTAAATAAATTTATCAAATGTCAGGAGATGTCGCAGGAGGAACATAAAGTTATTCTAATCATTAACTAAATTTTTAACACGTGATAATGCTACTAATTAATTTATCGCCGACTTGTACGACCTGTCCCTTTTTTTTCTGCGTCAAATAAAAATTTCTTCTACTTTTTCTTAAATTTTAGAACGCGACACCTAATGTGCCCTTAAAGAGATCCCTTATATTTTTGTTACACCTTGTAGGCGTCGATTTTCCCTGACTAACCTATTTACAACAATTAATACGATTACGCTCTGAGCAAGTTGATAAGTATTAAGTGCTCTCTGGGATCAAGTCAAAGATTACGTTAAACATAATATGAATGAGACAAACGGTTTTTTTTAGTACCTAGGTAAAGGTACCTAAGTTGTTGATTTACTTATTTCGCTGTATCCTCCCTATACATGCTTTTAAGGCATATTAATACCGTCGACGTTTAGGTTAGGTTAGGTTGAGGTTAAGGTACGTTTTGAATGGGTATAACTTATTGGCTATTTGAATGACGGTTAAGCGTTTAATTAGTCACTGATGTATAGTCTTATAATTAAAACACGATTACGAGAAACTTACCCCCGTTTTCTGCTTAAACGTAATAATCTGTTGTGATGCGACATCTTGTTGCACTTTGGCTTCTGCCACCGCAAGTACCGCTAATACTATCACTTTTAACATTATACTCTTATTTAACAATATCGATTTATTTTGACGTCTAATCTACATTAAACTCGAATACCGTTTAACCTGCTAACTGACTTTGCACTTGTGGAGCAATACCGCGACCTTGCAAATCTTGACAATATGAAAGCTAACAAAAAACATAATGCATAAGCCCAAACTTTCAGGTTTGCCCAATCACTCGCTGAGTGAAAGACAGTTTCAATAGGTCCAGTTTTGTTCGGATTGCAAACTTATTTTGATGTGTCTTTTGCATTCTTATTTTAAAAGACAAGTATGGGGAGAGACGTTGTTTGTTAATATTAATGGGATAGGTAATTTATTCTGGTAGGGTGATTTCATTTACAAAGTTACGGTTGATGATAGCCATTTAATAATTATAGGTAGGTAGTCAATGTCAGTTGGTAGAGATCTAGTTTGGTCCTTCGAACCGGATAGGACATTCAAACTTTCAAATGTGTTTTAAAAATCTTACACACATAGACGGCATAGTAGGTAATTTTACGGTGAAATAAATTAAAAATTAAATGTGAAAATCCGCCTACTGACTGAAGAAGATGTTAATCAAGTGTATTTGTACAAGTATATAAGTTTTTGCCATGTCGTATATCCTGATTGGCTTAACGGATTTTGTCCGGTGACAAGTTAGCTTCATATTATTTGTATTTAATTACTTTAAACTAGCGTCCCGCCCCGGCTTCGCACGGGTTACCTTTAACAAATTATACACCTAAACCTCCCTCAAAAATCACTCTATTGATAGGTGAAAACCGTATGAGAATCCGTTCAGTAGTTTTTGAGTTCATTGCGAACATACAGACATACAGACAGACGCGGTGGGGGACTTTGTTTTATAAGATGTATAGATATGTATTTTGTTATATTTTATTACTTTTACACTCTCAAATGCAACACTCCGTGATTACTGCCTATCCTTACTGAGTAGAGTAGACATCTTGTTAACTGGGTTCGGTGTTTTGTCTCAATGAAAAGTATTTTGTAGTAAAAAGTTTATTTGCTACGGATGATTAGTTTCGCACCAATTAGCGTAACCTCCAACTGTTCTTATTACCTAGGCGCCGTTCTATAAATGCGTTGTATTGTAAGCTGTAACCTCAAAATATAAGATAATATCTCTTTATAACTCCATTAATATTATTATTATTTGGAGCATGCCGTCTCCAACTGCTGGGAAAAGGCCTTCCCCCAATTTCTTTGCCTACTGATCTACATACCATACTATCCAGTGATCTACCTAGCCACTCTTTTAAGAAGGAGTCCAGTTCATCACGTTCATTTCTAAGTGTAATTGTTAGAAAAATACTCCCGCTTGTATTAAAGGCTATTAAATATACAAACCCTGCAATATAAGTGAAATTAGATTTGGATTAGACTGATGAAATTAAATTATACTTAGGCCCTTGGCAATCACGAACATTTTCATTGTAAATAACACGCATAGTAAAGTTAACTTATGTACCTGGACATGCCTAAAAATTAAAATATGTAACAGCAACCGTGACGATTATGAATATTATGATACCTTACGTGATACCAAAAGGGCGTCGCCAGCTGATAGGCAATTAGGCACTTTATATGGCCGATAGCCAAGGGGAGGTGGAGGGCATACATTTAGTGACAACTTTTATATCTACCCCCCTTGGCGACGCCCATGCGTGATACTTATTTAGCCAGATGAAACTGTACTTTTTGAGCCATGACGCCTGTATATTTACAATTGCATTGCTGCTTTTTGGATACATACTGGCTACTGTTATTGCTCAGGAGTAATAAGAGGCAGATTCTTACAGCAAATCAGCGGTAAAGACACCGTGTGTCCTACCCTACCTACTCGTTCGTAATACTTACTGTAATTTTTTTATAAAAAAAGTTATTTATAAGTACAGGAAGTTTTTATGTCGATGAATAATTTTCCATTTTCCAACCAAAGATCTCACGAAGAGCAAATTGCACAATCGTTTAACAACTTCAGCCAAGTACAGTTATTGAGGCACATATTTTCCAGGCAGCTGCTGACTTGGTACAAAATAAAGCAGCCCTCATGTTTAACATCTGATCAGTTGCTGCAGGTGTTAACGAGCGCCGTACATATGTCACCTGCTTTTCTCCAAATTCCAAACGTTGAATCACCTTTTGTACCGCTCGGGGATATTGTCCCTCTTCCATGCGCTGGAATGGATTTATTTCACAATCTACGCGCCAGACAGCAAAGTCAGATACTTTGATGAGTAGGTTTCCATACAAGCATGCCGTCGAGGGGGTTTTTACGTATAAGAAAGTGCCAAAAATAGTCTCCAAAGCTCCTTGTAAAAGCTGTGACTCACAGCTTTTACAAGCCTTAGATAATTTTCTTTGACAGGGACTAAGAGGGTCAAAGAGAATCATTTTGTGATCTCTGCAAGTAAAATAATGTAGTGCTTTTATCGGTGTTAACGCGTAGGTACTTTTATCCAATAGGGCTTGTAAGAGTACGCAATTCCCATTTTTGTTATTTGTTATTATTATTAGAAAACTATCTTAGTTTTTCTACTACTTTTTATGTCACTTTATGAAAGATGATTAAATTATATGTACATGGAATAATGGCAAGTTTAATTACCTACTTATCAATCTTATCATTAGCATTTCTTTAGAAGTTTTAGAACATTACGTGCGTAGTCCTAGACCAGCTTACCCTATATGTATATATCTTGAGGTATCTTTAGTATTTTCAGTACAGGATTCCTGCTGCTGCTCCGTCTTCGCATTCGAACGCTTTGATATGTCGCCTCGTGCCTCTGACTCTTATAGAGACTATCTTATTATAGAAATTTTAACTAACTTTTAGCCAGAAAATTATTTGTTAATATTAAAATTATTTGACGACCGGTCTGGCCTAGTGGGTGACCCTGCCTGTGAAGCCGATGGTCCTGGGTTCGAATCCCGGTAAGGGCATTTAGTAATTGTGTGATGAGCAAAAATATTGGAAACAAGTCATCATGTGGTCCCACCCTTACCCAGTTGGGTACCGATTTTCATTAGTTTTAGAAAAATGGTTATACATGGTGCAATTTATTTTTTACCGACTTCAAGATTTCAAAGGAGGAGGTTCTCAATTCGGTTGTATGTTTTTTTTTTTGTATTTTTTTTTTTTTTTTAATGTTTGTTACTCCATAACTCCGTCATTTCTGGACCGATTTTGAAAATTCTTTTTTTGATTGTAAGTATATACATACAGATTGGTCCCGTTTTTGTCAAAAAGCAGTTCTGATGATGGGATCCATGAGGAATCGAGGGAACTGCTCAAATGTTAAAGGCATACATATAGTGATTTTAGTATTTTCATCAACAAATCAAGCACTTACATTTAAAAAAGTGACATTTGATGAAGTGGAACTGCTGATGATGATCAGAACGGAACTCTTCAATGACGCATAGTTCACGTTTGGCGATTTGTCCTCTTCGTTATGTTTGTTAAGCAAGTTGGGTTTTCAAGAAACATTTTTGTCAAGCTCGAGTTCTGATGATGGGATCCATGAGGAATCGAGGGAACTCCTCAAATGCGAAAGGCATACATATAGTGATTTTTGTATTTTTATAAACAAATCCAGCACTTCCATTTTAAAAAGTGACATTTGATGAAGTGGAACTGCTGATGATGATCAGAACGGAACTCTTCAATGACGCATAGTTCACGTTTGGCGATTTGTCCTCTTCGTTATGTTTGTTAAGCAAGTTAGGTTTTCAAGAAACATTTTTGTCAAGCTCGAGTTCTGATGATGGGATCCATGAGGAATCGAGGGAACTCCTCAAATGCGAAAGGCATACATATAGTGATTTTTGTATTTTTATAAACAAATCCAGCACTTCCATTTTAAAAAGTGACATTTAATGAAGTGGAACTGCTGATGATGATCAGAACGGAACTCTTCAATGACGCATAGTTCACGTTTGGCGATTTGTCCTCTTCGTTATGTTTGTTAAGCAAGTTAGGTTTTCAATAAACAATTTTGTCAAGCTCGAGTTCTGATGATGGGTTCCATGAGGAATCGAGGGAACTCCTCAAATGTGAAAGGCATACATATAGTGATTGTTGTATTTTTATAAACAAATTCAGCACTTCCATTTTAAAAAGTGACATTTGATGAAGTGGAACTGCTGATGATGATCAGAACGGAACTCTTCAATGACGCATAGTTTACGGTTGGCGATTTGTCCTCTTCTTTATGTTTGTTAAGCAACTTAAGTTTTTAAGACATATTTTTGTCAAGCTCGAGTTCTGATGATGAGACCCACGAGGAACCGAGGGAACTCCTCAAATGTGAAAGGCATACTTATAGTAGTTTTTGTTTTCTTATCAACAAATCCAGCATTTACATTTAAAAAAGTGACATTTGATGACTGATAATGATCAGAATGGAACTCTTCAATGACACATAGTTCACGTTTGGCGATTTGTTCTCTTCCTTATGGACCCAGACCTAAACATGGACCCGGACTCGGACCCGGACCCGGGTCTGAACATGGACCCCAACTCGGACCCGGACCCGGACCGAACTCTGACCCAAACTTGGACCCGGACTCTGATCCGGACCCGGAAATGCGGGTTAAGTGGGTTGTGTGGGTGGGTAGAAAAGTGGGTTAGGTGGGTGGTTGGGTTTTGATCTGCGATTCTCACAGAACAGAACTGCTATCAGAAAAGTAGGTTAGGTTAGAGCTGTGACCCTTACAGAAACGAAATGCTATCAGAAAAGTAGGTTAGGTTAGGTTAGAACTGCGACCCTTACAGAAACGAAATGCTACTAGAAAAGTGGGTGGTTTTACCTCCTTTTCTACATTATTAGGCAAAAGATGCTGCCTTTTTTATTTCATTGTCTGGAATCTAAGAGTGCACCATCAACAATAAGTGAACTTTCAGCGGCATTTGAAGTCGGTTTTTTTTTTCTTAAAAATTATTTATCCTATTTTTTGCTAATCACGACACATAGTCGTTATGCCTTAATAAATACGTTACGTACCGGAAAATTTGCGATAGCTTAGCAGCCCAGATAGCAAAGTGACGTCTGCGACGTCATAATGACGTAATTATGGCGTCATAATGACGTATAAATGCTGTTAGGGAGTGATCAAGTGATTTACCCGTAAGTAGGTAATAACTACCCTGTACTTAGCCTACTTGAATTTTGGAGCAAGAAATTACACAAGTGGTAACAAGTGTAGCCAGGCGTCCATAGGCGACGAAGACTGCTTACCATCAGTCGGGCCGTATGCTTGTTTGCCACCGACGAATTGTAGTCATTGTCCATTGTTTGTTATACAAAACCGGTAGGTAAATGAAAGAAAGGATATCGTCATCGAATGCCTTTTGTTATGGATTTTTCTATTTGAATAGCAAGTTTCATAGCAACTACGTGCGTCGTCTATAGGTACATAGGTACTAATACGAGCAATGTTCATGAATTTGATAACGAAAAACGTGGAAAAATACATAGCGTTTCCTTTTTAGTTTGAAAATGGATTTGAAATGCATGATTATTTTGCTTATTTCCGTACTTAAACGAATTTTAATTTAAAACTTCAGGGTCGTTATTTTTAGTAATTAATTGTAGGTTTTTTTCAATCCGTTATAAGTGAAAACCCTTGGTAAAAACGCGTTTTCACTAGTTAAAACTAATATTGTCTTCGGTTACCGCGATAGTTACTCATGAAATAAAACTATGAAAACGGATTATATCGCGTATATTGAATTTATAATACATCCCGACGTTTCGAACTCTTTACAGCGTTCGTGTCACCCGTTGACCACGAACGCTGTAAAGAGTTCGAAACGTCGGGATGTATTATAAATTCAATATACGCGATATAATCCGTTTTCATAGTTTTATTTCATAGTTAAAACTAGTTTTAACTAAAATTTATTTTTAATGCCTTAGGTAACATACTCGTATTAATTATATCTCTCAAACAGTCCCAGTCTGTAGCGTCACTCAAGGCTAATCTGAAGAAGCTTTGGCTTTCCAATCAGCGTGACTAACCTTTATTTTTATTTTCTTACGCTTGTGATATTTATATATATTATAATATATATTTAGTATTGTATGTATGTATGCTAGTATGTATTTTAATCTTTAGTGTTATTTCTTTTTTTAAATATTAATTTGTACATCCTGTAAGTTTGTCTATCTGACCTGGCTATAGTTTTCCACTCATCTACTCGAAGGTTAGCTGGAAGAGATCCCTTATAGGGATAGTTTCGCCTTTGTACTTCCATTACTATAATTTATTTTTGTAAACCTGTGTTGTGTACAATCAAGTGATTACTACTACTACTACTACTACTACTACTATATCTGCTTTTAGTATTTAATGATACGCCTGCCTGAATATAGTAACAGTTTAACGCAAACCTAGGTTGGTACCACGTTGGTACCTATTTGCCCAAACGCGAACGTGGCCATCTGGCCATATACTTAATAGCCATGTCACGAGCTGTCATAAAACAAGTTGAGTTTGCCTTCGGGCCATGCGAATGTGTTCGACAGACCAGCTGTTTACCACCAACGTCATCGTGACAGAAAACAAGTGCGTGACGGATTCGCCCACCGAGGGTTCTGACAAAAAGTTTTTTTTTTTATATTTTTCAATTTTTTTGTTTTGAGATTTTCCCCTGTACTTGTAGTGATGATGTCGTTAATATGTACTTGCCAAATTTCATAGTTCTAGGTCAACGGGGTACCCTATAATTGTTGATTCCCTTGAGTGTCGAAATATACGTTTTCACCTCAGCAGCTCGAACAAGCCTACTTCGTCACTCCCTGGAGTGAGGAAAGTGCGACTTTCCTCACTCCAGGGAGTGAAACAAAGTAGCTTTTTAATTAAGTGAAGGCCATGAACTGCCACTTCATACTTTTATTACATTTTTTTATGGTATGGTATGGTACGGTATGGTATGGTATGGTATCGTATGGTATGGTATGGTACGGTATGGTATGGTATGGTATCGTATGGTATGGTATCGTATCGTATCGTATCGTATCGTATCGTATCGTATCGTATCGTATCGTATCGTATCGTATCGTATCGTATCGTATCGTATCGTATCGTATCGTTTCGTATCGTATCGTATCGTATCGTATGGTATGGTAGGTACGTATATTATATTACTTTTCTCTGTGTAATTCGAAATACATTTTAACCTTTAATATGTTCTCACTACTGAGGTGAAAAATTATGTGTGCAACACGAGAGCAAAGTTATTTTACATCTCGTGTTTTTAAGTCCCTCGCTACGCTCAAGATTCTACCTTAGAATTTCCCAACCCAACCAATTATAGAATCTTTCGCTTTCTCGGGACTCAAAATAAACACTCGCAAGAAAAACCAACTTTCCTCTCTCGTTGCACAAATAACTATTTTTGCGGCATAAACGGCCGTTTTTTTTTTCACAGTTTCAAGGGACCAGAGACCTGAGCATATGGTCTTAATTTCAACTCGATATCTCCACGTGTTCCTGAGATAAAAGGGTCTTGCTTGACAGACAGACGGACGGACGGACAACAAAGTGATCCTATTTAAGGGTTTCGTTTTTCCCTTTTAAGGTACGGAACCCTAAAATATAACGTTGACGTCATACATTGTATTGTACACAATAAACCTGAGGGTGACACAAGCCAGATGTACAAATACAAACCGATTTTATTTATTCTGCAACTAGGTACATACTTCTATACATTTTATATCTTTATCGGTAGGATTTCTCATTACGAAACCTTTTATTGTAATTATTTAACACTGACCCTAATAGTTCCAACAGGAAACACGAGACAGATTTATTCAGCAATAGACATTTATATTTCCCGTGATCTCCAACAACTTTTCTTCACTATGGCCAGTATGGCCTTGTCAATGAGTGCCTAGTCAGTAGTCTGACCACGCTAAGTTTTCATGCCAAGTCCTTTAAGTAAGTATGAGACTCACTCTAGTCAAGTCCAGGTTACATTTGCCACCGCCAAGACGGTGCAGACTTTCTGATTGCTCTATTAGCAACGATAATAAAATACAACTTTAGTAAATGTGTATCCTTATTCTTTAGTTACTATTATATAGTTAATACTAAAGTTTAGTAAATAGTAAGTGCATGGCGTAAGGCAAAACTGCTCTGTTTTCAATACAGTTCCCTATATAAAATTGCTTTGATTTGCCCTATTCTAGTACCCAATGATATGTTTGTTGTAATGCCACAACAGCTCCACTGACACTTTCCATGAGGTAAGAATCTTCAAAAATCATTTCTCTCATCTCATTGAATAAAAAACATCCATATCATACTAAAATTAACCGTGATGAAAGAAAAAAGTATAAGCAATGCGGTACGCGGTACCCCATACATGTTCTGATTTTGGGGTAATTTCTATAAAAGCAATGGCAGCTGCCGTTACTAATAATAATCCAGTAAACCAAGGGTGGGTATCTAAGCTATTCAAAGGCAAAATATACCACGCGTGCTTTTAAAATAAATGCATATTCTTACAAAATCCCAGCGTTGGTAAAACATTCCTTGATAACTAAGTATATAAATATTCACCGTACTGGGGTGGGATGGGTGTTATTTTGGTTGCCAGCGTATTATATAGCCTTATGATATTTCAGATTAAAGTAATGAATGTATTTGAACAATAATAATTATTTGGTAGGGTATAATTGAGATAAATCGACATGGGCTTTTTTATCTTAATTTACCACGAAGTTTGTAAAAGCCAATTTCAATGCGGTAGATATTAAACATTTAGAAACATTTTGCTAGCTCAACCACTTTTCTCTACAGCTCTTTTGTTTATTTTTGGCCCATGCTACTGTGTACGTAGTGCGTATGCAAGTTTGTTTGTAGGAGTATAATTACGAACATGTATTCAGTCAGACCTTTCTGTATATCTCTTATGTCTTCTAAATTGATACGACTCCTACTGAGGCTTATTGTTTAGTTTTATACTTAGTCCTTAGCATGTCCTTAGTGAAGGAACGGAGGGCAGAATATGTGCGATACGTCACGTAGGCATTAGGTATAGTCACCTGCAATAAAATGTTACACAACGAACGAATGCCGCAAAAATATCTGACACGATCTTATTTGTAGTCATAAGAGCGTGGCACATATTTATTTTTGCGGCCTTCAAAGAGTACCTGACATATTATTGCAGGTGGCTACCGCTACCTACTCTACGTCTCCTAAAAAGTCGTTTGGTTATTTAAAGGTATTTGTAGTATGGTATGACCTATCCAAATAAAACCAAATTGAACCGTGAAACGCAAAAGGATGTTTATACATATTAACAATGATGATTATGAAGTATCCATATAAGCAAAAGTAAATTATATAAGCAAATTTTTATTTAACACTTAATTCGACACATAATGTACAGGGGATATTAGTGACTTTAATCCTCCGTGACGGTGTTTGGAATAAAATGCGAAAAGAGGGTCAAAGGTCCCGATTTTGTACGTTGTCGAATAAGGAGTTTATTTGAATTTAATCTGATTATCAGACAGTTGCACTTTGAGTATGAGTATGACACATTTAGACACCATAGAGCAAGTTAAAATATAAATTAAGACGCAAAAAAACGTTCGCAAAAATTCTGTACAAAAATGTTAAGTAGTACGAACGCTGAGTCAAAAGATGCCTCGGCGTAGGCAGTAAAGAAGAGCCTCCTTAAAAGGCCTCTCAGGCTCTGAACTAAACGTAATGATCGTCATAAAGATGGCGATGGCCCGCTTCAAATTTTAACAAACTAAAGAATTGTACTTCTGAAACATCATGAGGTTTGTGTACCTACACCTACCTATTAGATACCTGAACTATAAGACTTATTAAAGTACCTAATGTTCTTGATAAATTCTAAGCGATAATGGGCGACCTTCGGAAAACGAATTGCATTACTTTAATTATATTACGTTTCTTTAAATGAGATATTCCTAATCGCGTTAGGTGCATTATATAAATATTAATTTTAATTATAGACTTTTAAATGCTTCTATGAACGTAGATTGTAAGATTGATGATTGGTCGGTAGCTTCTATTAAATTCCGTTTATTTTATTTAAATAAAATCAAGAAGATTGAATTTTGTCATCTAAACAGTTTGCGACCAAATTTGAGTACACCTAATTTATAATATAAAATGGTTTATACGTAATGGTTAAGGACTGTCTTATTTCAAACATAGACAGAGAGAATCATACTATCTTTGTCTTACACTAGTACTAGCACCCTAAAGAAAAGGATGAGCATAGTTTTTTTTTGTTCTTATTTACTGACAATTTGGTTTGACCAACTATATATGCCTAATTGCACCAAATTGAAAAATAAATGAGGTCATGTCTTTTTTAGGCTGTGACTCCATAGTTTTCTTATTATAGTTTTATGATGTACCCGTCATTAAATGACGTAATGTTGGAATGCGTCAGATCAATACATAATACACAACATTATGCAATTAACCAACCCTGGATTTTTATAATTTAAAAGCATTTTAATAAATTTATTAAACGTAAATAATAATCTTCGCCATTGGAATTACTTTATAAGTTTAAGTGATGTGTTTTACCTTCCGAGAAGACTTAGCAGGATACGTTTTTATGCTGACATTGGTAACGTTGTAAGGTAAAATGAAATTTCGAGTTGTATTTCACAACATTATGAAATAAAAAAATATTTTACTTTTCAATAACATAATTATAGAATTTGCCCAAGAATTTTTACTCCTCTTATGCAGGTACTTAAGTACTTACATACCTAATATATATTTATTTTAGATACATACTTTTATTAGGTATTGCATAACATGAAAGAAACGCAATTTTATCTTATTAGTGACGCCTAGGCGTACCTGTACAAGCCCAGATTTCATATAGTTGTTCAATTATGACTGTTTTGACGAAATAGAAACAAGACACTAGTCAAAAATAGCAAATATTTTTTTGCCTCTTTAAAATATTAATGTTATATTCTTACGAACAATATACCTCTTACTTTGAAAACTAACTGAACTAGTATTGTTATATTAGAATCATATTCGAATATGGTTATTGTATCGCCAACCGGTACTTTTTGCGCACAATTTTTTCAAGCTTACCTACATGAGTATGGCCCGTAAGGGGAACACCGGTACTTTTTTTTGCGCGAAAAAATTTAGGATTTATTTACCTATTTGATGATTTTCTAACGACTTTGGTAATTACTACAAAGGTAATTATAGGTATATACCTACACGACTAAATTAAGTTATTAAATATACATGCCTAGGTAATATACCTACATACAAAGGAATGTCATGTCATGTCATGTTTATGAAAGTATTTTTACTAACTTAATCATTATGGGCAAATGGGCATAGTACAAAACATTCTTATTTAATCAGGGTTAAAAAATTCCACTGCAGTTTCAAGACAATATTGATTGCTACAGCAGATATATTCCAGAAAGTTCCACATCTATACCTTTGTCTCGTTCCCTTGTATAGCACCACACTCTTCAACTCCCAGATTTCACGCAGGCGCAAAAGATCTTTCTAGAACATTTAGTTTGTCTCTTTCTCACAAATCGTATAATTATTAAGAATGAATGAGATGGCAGGATAATAACTGCAATTAGTATGCTGCTAAATTTAGAATCTGTGTCCATTTGTTCGTGTACAGTATTGGACCGACTTCTGTATTTGATCGTGTTTACTGCATCGAGAACGTTCCAGATCGTTGCCGGTAGTGTATAAATAGATGTGAGAGCCGTCCGCCCCGCCAGACACAATAAAGTACTCTGGTAGCGAGGTCGTACCGTATAGGAGTAATAGCAGTAGACAAAAATAGGCTAATTGTAAGCAAGTAATTATTATTAAAATATCATTGGAATATGGATATAGGCAGTCGAAGAGTCAGGGAGGAATTTGGTATCCGACATCGTGCCGTCATCGCCCGGTATTTAACTATATTATTGGATAAGGAGGGCCTTACGCAAGGATAAGAAAAATAAGGTACGTGTTTTAACAAAATTATTACTTTATAAACAAGTTATTTCAATAGTTATTTTCAAACGTCCGATTAAGTTTTTACAAGCTAACATGAAATTGTTGCCACTGCGCAGTTTCAGTTAGCTACTGCGCAGTAAATTGCAAGGTCTGACCTTGAATTTTGTTTAGGCCTGTTTTTAGTTTCTTGTAATAATATAAGTACACATAAGATTAGATTGCGTTTTTGTTATGATGTGGTCGATAGTAAGCAATGTGATTACTTATTCGTAATACCTACACGCTCTCAAACGAGTGGAATGGGAAATTATTACTACGCTATGATTTAGGGTTATTGGTAATAAATTCATATTTTAAATTTTTAAATAGTACTATATTATATACGATAAAATTGTTCAAAAGAACGACTTGATATGGTTACCTATAATACCTATTCATTTAAAAATTAAAACTTCGACCATACCATATTCGAGATAACGATCGATTCTTATGAGTTTTCGTAATGAACAAACAATAGTATTATTTTACAAGTTTGATAAAAATAAATTGAAGTACTTATGTAACATTCTTCTTAACTTAGAAATTAAGTACGAAGGACAACATAAAGTCAAGAGTCACAAAATTCTAAACACTAGGTTCATTCAATAAATAGGTACCTACTTATACCTAGTATACTTTGGTACTATACAATTTTTATTATTTATAACAAATAAAGTAGAAAGAAAATTTAATGATTAGGTATTAGGAACTTGGAAAGAAAAAATGCAAGGAAAACAGGAGCAATTATAACTAAAAGGGATTTATTTAATTTATTTTTGTATATACTTAAGGTTTTATTAATTATTATTCTTGAGATATTTAAGTATGAAATTACATAGTTGGAGTATAAAAATAAAAAAAATGTGTTACATAACATAGAAATATATTTCATCGTTTTGAATTTTATTATCATATAAGTAAAGAAATGTAGCGATACATCAAAATTTTGGTTTAATCCTAGGGATCTACGTAAATCCGTTACAAATTAAACAAATAGGTAGAAAAATCGAAGATAGGGAATAAAACAGAATTGGTTTCAATTCAATCCTATAATATTTAAGTGTATTCTTCTTCTTTTCATCCTATTATCCTCTGTTGGGGGTGTAGGTAGAGCCTGCATCATACTTGTATACAAAATAAAAATCGGAAGGAAATTAATCAAGTTAATAGAAAGCAAATAAAAATTCAGCAAATGCTATTTTTTTATTATCTTAAGGGAACTGAGTGTCATACAAGATAAACAAGTCCAATGGAAATTGGTATTATCTGAAGAGATCTAGATATTTCACAATTTTAGATAAATAGGTAAAAACCTTTATATATAGTGCGGAAAATAATTGGTTGCATGCTAAGAGACTTACATATCAGAATTAGAAGAATTTGAAAAACAATAAAATTTGAAATTTGAAGCTAATCTAAATCAACAAGTGTTTTTGGGAAAAAATATATCACAAGGGCTATATTTCTCATAAAATAAAATAAAATCTCAGAGAACAAATGAAATTTAATTGAATCATAAGGGATCTACATATCTTACAAATAAGATAAATAGTTAGGAAAATCAAAAATTGAGAGTAAAAAAGAGTATTGGTTTGATGAATTTAATAAAATGAGTAGGAAGTAAATCAAAATCAGCAAATATTTTCATAAATAGATTTTATTTTATTGATTTATGTATAAGTGAAGATAGTCAGAGGCCAAAAATGGAAATTGATTTAATCCAAAGGGACCTTACAAATGAAATGCATAGGTAGGTAGACAAACTGATCGTTATAGATTATGGATGATAATCGGTTTACTCATATTAACTTGATTAAGATCAAAAAATTATGGATTATAAAAAGTCAGAGAACTGAATGTATAATCCTAAGATGGGATCCAATAAATAGGAAGAAAAGTTGAAAATAGAGGGTAAACGAGAATTGGTTTCATTCTAGGGAATTTACGTTTGTGTTATGTTTTATCTTAGAGGATTGAAGTATCATGTGGACAAAAAAACGGAGAAAAGATAAACAATGACAAAAGTCAAATTGGTTTGATTCTAAACGATCAACGTATCTTACAATTTAAATAAATATGTAGGAAAATCGGAGCTTATAAAGTGTATAATGAAAATTGGATTAATCCCAAGGGAAAACGATTTGCACAAAATATATGAAAGGGAAAGTTTTATGTGTCCTAGGTATAAAATTATTAGTTTTATCCTAAGGGATGTCATACAAAAAACATGATAGGAAAAATACCTTACTAAAGAAGAAATGGAAACGAAAATAAAAACTTAGGATGGTCAAATGTTCAATTTTTTGATAAGATAAGAGTAGATATTTTGTAAACTAATTGACTAAAGGAATTTAAGGATGAAAGGAAGTACAGTGAGTGTCAAATATGTTTTATTTTAAGGTACTAAGGACATCACAAATCAAATAAGTGAAAGGCGTATTTAAAGTCCAGCGCATGTTTAATGAAGGAAAAATATGTGGTAGAAGGAAAGAGGAAACTATAGGAAGACAAATGGATAAGTGTTAGTTTCATCCGAAGGGACTATTACGTATCTTAAAAATGAAATAAATTTAATTGGTTTTATCTTAAAGGATAAAGGCACTTTAAAATTTAAATAAACGGAAGGGAAATATTTTCCATATTAAGTCCAGTAGGGGTAAAATAGAAATCATTTATAGGCGAAGGCATTTACAAGTGGTAGGAAGTAAAAAACAAGTTATGTTATGAGACAACAAATGAACATTGGTTTTTAGACTTTTTATGTTAAGGATCTCTGTGTGATAAAAAATAAGTACCTAAACAGGAAGTAAAATGTTAAGTCTAGTAGCTGTTAATGAAAATTGTTTTATAGCCGAAGACATTTAGGTATACCAAGGAGAAAACAAAACAAATTATCACTGTTTTTATACTAAAATACCTATATATCATAAAAATCAAATAACTAGGAAGAAATATGAATTTCATAGTGTAAGTTATAAATATATTTTATCTTAAAGAATCACGGCATTCTATAAATTATTATATATCGAAGGGAAGTAGGTTCCAGTAGGTATGTTAGAGGGAAATATATGTAAAAATAATTGAACATTGGTTTTTATCCTAAGGGTCGAAGCGTCATAAAAAAGAAATAAATAGAAAAGAAAATCGAAATGTATAGTCTGAAATTTATATTGGTTTTATCCTAAAGGTTAAAGGCATTTTATAACTTAAATAAGTAGAAGGGAAATGTTATTATTAATCCGAAGTGATTTGAGTGTGGTAGGAGGTAAAATATAAATAAACATAATTTTATTCTAAGGGATCTATATGACGTCATAAAAATAAAAAATGGCTAGGAGAATTAAAATTTAGAATATTAAATTTAAATACGGTTATCCTAAATGATTAAAATGATCAAGGCAACTAAATAAATGGAAAGGAAAAATTAAGTCCAATCGATGGAAAATGAAAAATGTTTTATCCGAAAAGATTTAGGTGCGGTAGGGGGAAAAATATAAATTATAAGTTGACATAGGAAATTTGGTTTTTATCCTAACAATCTAGATATCATAGAAATGAAAAAAAAAACGATGCAAATTCGAAATTTATAGTGTAAAATTTAAATGGGCTTTATTCTGAAGGATCAAGGCATTTAATAAATTAAATATATGAACGAAATAAAATGAAAATTATTTTTTATCTGAAGATGTGGATAAATAGGAAGTAAATCCATAGAGTGAGTTTAAATAGGTTTTATCTTAAAGGATCAACACATTAAATAAATTATACATTATACAATAAATGTAGAGTCCAGTGGGCGTAAAATTATAACTAAGCCGAAGGCATTTAAGTGTGATAGGTGGAAAAATACAACTCATCGGTAAGATAAATAGATATTGGTTTCCTACTAAGAGTAACTGTAACATAAAAATGAAATAAGTAGAAAGGAAAATTGAAACTGCGTGAAATTAAAACTTGTTTTATATTTAAGAATTCAGGTACAATAAATGGAAGAGAAATGTTGTCAAGTGAGTGGAAAATGAAAAATGTTTATATCTGAAAAGATTTAGGTGTGCTAGGAGAAAAAATACAAATAATAAGTAGACATAAGAACATTGTTTTTCATCGTAAAATATGTATCATAATAATGAAATAAATGGGAAGAAAGATCAACATTTATGGTGTGAAATTTGAGTTGGTTTTATTCTTAAGGATCCAGGCATTTAGGTGTGGCAAAGGGAAAAATACAAATTATGAGATGGCAAATGAACATTATTTTCATCCTAAGGGAACTATGTATCATGAGAAATAAATAGGAAGGAAAACCGAAATCCATCGTGTGAAATTGAAATTGATTTTTTATATTGATCAGTGGCTGTCAAATGTTTTTTTATCCGTATGCATTTATGAGATGGCAAATTATATTTATCCGAAGGGAACTTATATATCATAAAAATGAAATAAATAGGAAGGAAAATCGACTTACCTATGGTATGAAATTGTGATTGGTTTTATCATAAAGAATCAAGGCATAAAAATTAGATGAATGGAAGGGAAAAGTTAAGTTCAGTTAGTGTTAAATGATTTGTTTTTAATGTGCTGTGAGAGCCAAATCCAAATCAAGTCAACTTTGGTTTCATCCTAAGTGATCTGTATAGTATACATATGTATGAAATAAATAGGGAGAAAAATGAAATTTATAATATTTTATAGTGTAAAACTTAAGTTGGATTTATTCTAAAGGATCTTAGGCATTTATTTATAAAAGGAAAATGAAAATTGTTGTTTAGCCGAAGAAATTTAGTATAGGAATAAAAAACGAAGAAAAAAAAACATATTGTGCAGTCAAATGGTTATTTGTTTAAGCGTAAAGGATCTGTGAATTAAACGAAATGAGTAATAGGTACTTTCACCATAAGGTATTTTGAAAACGAAAATGATATAAATAATTATAATTGGAATAGAAATAGTACAGTGAGTGTAAAATGTTTGTAAACGAAGGAATTTAGTTATGTCAAAAATTGAAAAGAAAATAATAAAATCAATGACAATGACAAATGACTATAAGTTTTATCTTAATAATAATAACGAATTTTAGGGAATGTAAAATATAATTGGTTTATCCTAAAAATCAAGAAACAATCAGAGCATTCCAATAACAGATTAATAAATATTTAACGTTGTGCAATTTTATCTATGTATGTATACTAATACATCTGGAATTTGAATCTCTCCCAATGAGTTACTGTTATAGGTCACAAACAAGTTAGGTTAGCTTATACGTAAGTACTAATTTTCCTAGTGATAATGATAAGCTTATCGTTGTAATTATGTACGTCGAGTGTTATTATAGATACAAAAGAAAATGCTATTTACATAGTTATATATGTTGCTACTATTTGATAATACAACAAAAGTTTAGGGTTTAATAAAAAGTAGCCATTTCTAAAAATTCTTAAAAAATATTAAAAATAAATATTTTGAAAACAGGAACTATTATTTACTAAGTTACAAAATTACGATCAACCCAACCCAAAAACGATAGAATTTTTATATTGATTTTGATTATTCAACACTTTCATCAGTAGTACTTAATTATCTGTTTATTTCTTTTAATACAATATTAGGTGACAAAATTTATTTGGTACCTTCGTGCGGACGTTTGAATTTCAAACTAGGTAATTTTTAAACAGGAGTATTATTTATTTTTAAACAAACAATGTTCTTTTATTTAAGATATATGATCACGTGTTTTGAAATGAAAAAGGAAATCCATTAGTGTACTCTTTATTGTGTACGAACGCAAACAACCCAGGACAGGCGATCCTGGCACCTAAGGACGAGGAGAGCCGACCCCAAATGAAGGGATAAGGCTAGGAAGAAGAAGAAGAATAAGTACTCTTTATTGTGTGGCGAAAGATTTTTCATGTTTAATGAACCTAATTCTTAATGTCCAATATTTTTCGGAAAAAGTAGTTTTTAACGCACCAGACACGTGTAAGAAAACTGGTTATTATTTTATAATATGATTTTATTCAATCCAAAAAATCCATTAGTTTTGCGAACATTCGTCCGAAAAATTAAATGGTTTTACAAAAATCCAATGATTTAAAAAAATGATATTACAAAAAAAAAACAAAGCTAACATAAAATTAGTGCTTATATGTATAATTATAATTACCACAACATTATTTTTATATTTATATTATTTATGTTTTTATTTTTATTTTTTATGAACATTACTCACCAATGAATATGAATATTTTAGATATTTTATTAACATATGTACGTACAAAAAAATGGTTTAAAACCATTACATACTGCGATACAAACAAGGCCATACATAATGTACGGAAGGTTTTCTAGACTATTCAATTACTAGATATTAGAAATCTAACCGAGAAAAGAAGGCACATATGTTTAGGTGCAATACAAAATTAAAATAAAATAAAAGTATTGTTAGTTCTATTGCAACGTTAGCTCATGTCATAGTACCAGTTGATATTTGAACTAAACAAAGTGTATATGATCACTTAATATGTGGTATACATGGAAAATAAGTTAATAAGTAGGAAATGTTATCCTACTGCGTCAAAGTGTCTATTTAATTAAAATATAAATTATTTGATCGATTTACTATATAGATGAATTAAAATATGGAAAGTACGTAACTATAGTCAATATACATACCAAAATGACTAGCGACGAGAATTAAAATTTAAAGAACTTCTTGTCATTTACTAATGAGATAATAGTATAAGGAGAGTTAAATGAGAGAAAAGTAAAACAATGATATATTTAGATTTTATGGATAGGTTATTTGGTTCTAAAAATATAGATATGAAACACTGGAAAAGCTCAGTGCCGGCGTATTGACGTACTTATTTATTATTGTTGTATAACAAAACGTAATAAATACGGGAGTAGAAATTTATAACTGAGTTTTAAAAAGTTAGTAGGTACATATAACTATAGTTATAGTTAGTTAAATCCCTATGGATTTAATATTATTACTTGAAATTTTAATTTAATAAGCTAACGTAACGTAATTAAAAATTAGCGCCATCTTTAGTATTTAAATAAATGTAAACGGAAATAATATAAGAGCTTTACGTACAGGGTTAGTGTTATAGATAAGTTGGATAACGTGGAAGGAAAACTTCTACCTGAGTAGAACTTGCATTATTTAATGAAAGGGTTTGGTTACAATAATAATTGCAAAATTAGTAATACAAAAGAAGATGTTAAGGAAATTATACTTTATCGGATTATTATAATCTAGTTATGATATTAAGAGTTACAAGTATTATTTTTATTATTCGTGCTATGAGGTTAATACAAGCCATATCCATATAACTCATATATACTGTACAGGTATTATAACAAAATAGAAAATATTAAAAAATGTTAGCATTTAAAGCAAACTCCTGAACAAATACAAATTTTATATCAGTTAAGTAAGCTGTAACTATTTATGGGGTTATGTGGTGAAATTACTGTATGCGATTAAGTGTGTCACGCATTAATTGAATGTTGAGTTTTAATACATTAAATGAAATTAAAAGTTCTGTCTGTGGTAATTTTTGACTGTAAAAGTTATAAAATGGAGTGATGATGTTCTGTTAAGTATTCGTTATAGTGTGAACTGTGTAGTGACAACTGTGTAGAGAATACAAAAAAAACAATACAAGCGAAATTAAGTGAAATGATAAAAATAACCTATGCATAGTTAAAAAGTGTTCGTTTCATTTTGATTATATACTTATTATAACGAAATTATTTTTTCTAATTAAGAAATGAAATTTCAATTATAAACAAAATGTTATTAGTAATGTGTTGTGATGTGATCTTCAGTGCATTTTTGTGAGAAAAAATAAAATTATTATTCAGTTAGTAATTATTAAAAACAATCTGTAGTTCAATATATGGTAAAGTACGTTAACATGACAAGGTGCTTAATGATTAAAACAATTATAATGAAATTACACACATATTTAAAATTTTATTTGTTGTACTTACTTATTCATTTTGATAACCAGCACAGTACCTATCTGTAGGCAGATACACACTGGCATGATACTCTAACTGGTATATATTCCGTTAACGCTTTGAGTATTTAGGTTTTGCAGATTTATTAGGCAAGTGTGCGCGTTTTAAGGATTTTAAACTGACCTCGTCACTAAAACCCCCTTTACAATAATATGCAATCAAATTGTGTCTAACAAAACTTAAACCTGGTTCCAATAAAATGACGTGATATAGTATTATATTGTGATTGCATGTGTCTGTGCATAGAGGATTTTATTAACTTAACGCTACTACAAACGTATCTATTCTCACAATCGAGCACAAAAATTACATTGTCACTCATTCACAAATTACCACGTTAAGTTGAACACATTTTACGGATTTAATTTTTATGTCGTTTTATTGCGTATAACAATAATTTATTTATTTGTTGATTAACATTTATATGAATAATTCTGTTTTTTTAAGTACTTTCTTATATATAGGTTTCAAAATAGACTAAAAATATGTCATATTCCGAGAGAACATTGTAAGCTTCTAAAAGAAGAAGATTCTAAAAGATTAATGAAACGATGAAAATTAACAACTGTGATAAACTATTATTAGAACACAGTACCTACATACTAGAAGGCTGTCCAATAACCTGTAGATACTGATAAACCTAACAAATGAGATTCTTCCAAGTAGTACGATATATGTTATTTTTCGTGTTTGGTAGATTGGTTTGCTTCCGTTTAAGGATTTCCTTTCTGATTTCGTTATTATAGTCCCGATACATTAGAATCTTTTTATTTAGCACTGAAAGCTATATTGCCTATGAATGCGTTGAGTGGTGGTATCATTAGTAATTTCCATTAGATGGATATTGTGTTAACATTTTGTGCTACCTGTTTAGAATCTCTAACACCAAGCAAGGATTAGAGTATGTTAAACAATATTAGAATGTGATGTGGTGCACAATATTATTCCTTCAGTTGAAACTATGGCCATTGGTATGTGACTGCGTTCCCCGGCTTGAAGTGGATTTCGCTTGCAACTTGCAACTAAATCGCATTAATGAATGAATCAATTTTTGTTTTTCAATGTGTTTAGCTTTGTATATGTGCTGATTCCTTGTTCAATCAAAAGTCTTCGTTGCACCGAGGTTTTTTCTTCATTAATGTTTTGGGTGTTTTAAGTACGTGCTTACCATTCTAAAAAATTGCGTATGTTTTTCGCCTGCTTAGATATTTTTAAACGACTTATTGTCAGTCAATTTTACCAAAATATGTTTATAAGAAGCATCCCGCCGGCCACAAAGCTTATTATTATTTGTCATAATATAACTTTTAATTAATTTTAATTGATGGATAAGAATATTTGTGTATCGACAAAAATTGAATGCTTTGTAGACGGATAATTTAAACTAAACTTTATAAAATAGGCACTTAGAATGGTATGGTGAGATTAGGGTAAATACTAGCCCATAACGGTAATATCTAGGTCTAATGCAGCAAGCAAATAACTTAAAATGGCCTAAAAGGGAACTATTTGCTTCATTTATTAAAATATAACAAAATAATATAAAGAAGTAGGAACAAGAATAATATACATAAGTCTAGACGGTTAACAATTCAAGTCATTATGACATCGTAGTCACCACTATCTAACGTGGTTATTGGTTAATATATAACTGTCTATCGTTAACATTATGATATATACTTTCATAGTTCAGGTGTTAGTTTCGTTCGACAGCACTCTAGTGTTAAGCCACCTCCTTACTTAGCACGCATCAGTCCCGATCACACACTGTGTAAGCCCTCTTCGAGGTATCAGTTCCGATCACACACTGTGTAACACGGTATAAGTCATGTGGAAGCTTAACTCCGAGTGTAATCCGTCCCGTCACTGTCGTAATGTTAACATTACGATATACCTTCATAGTGTAGGTGTCAGTTTCGATAGCACTCTAATGTTAAGCCACCTCCGTACATAGCACGAATCAGTCCCGATCACACACTGTGTAAGTCCTCTTCGAGGTATCAGTTCCGATCACACACTGTGTAACACGGTTTAAGTCATGTGGAAGCTTAACTTGGAGTGTAATTCGTCCCGTTACTGTCGTAATGTGAACATAACGATATACCGTCATAGTTAGGTGTCAGTTTTGATAGCACTCTAGTGTTAAGCCACCACTTTACTTAGCACGCATCAGTCCCGATCATACACTATGTAAGCCCTCTTCGAGGTATCAGTTCCGATCACACACTGTGTAACACGGTATAAGCCATGTGGAAGCTTAACTCTTGAGTGTAATTCATCCTGCCACTCAAATTCGGCTCGTATCGAACTGCTGTTAAAACAAAACATACCGCATCAGTTGTCATTAAAGACTAGATTACCTCTAAGACCATTTTTCATCAAATATATTTTTTCGCCAAATCATCCATTCACATTCCTTTAGTTCAGTTGTAACAAGGAATATTTATGCAATTATGTTATATTATTCTTATAGACGTTAAATTAGAATTATTTTATAATTTACTTGAGAGTCAGGAATGTTATGCTAACAACAGACAAGTGTCATTACGTATCAAATTAGCAATTCGGTAGTTAATAAAACTTGAAGGCAATGCGTAGAGTTTACTTAGTTAATACTAAGTATTGCTAGTATAAAATAGGAAATTAAATTAAGACGTTTTGGCGAAACTATATATTAGATGAAATAAATGTGAACCTAAGTTAAACACTTGTAAATAATCCTTAGCAGTTTTGAATTTTGCAGTTCAGTCTGAACTATTTTTCAAATAAAACTGTAACCTTTGAAATGAATATAATTATCATTTTACTCTACGTTTTAAAAAATGAAGAATAGCTTTTCACCAATATTAAAACAAGAAAACAGTAAATAATATGAATAGTTTACGTTTAAAACACGTATATATATTTATTTTATTTAATATAACAGAACGTTGAAATAAAATACAGTATAATTTGTAAGATACGTTACAAATAAATTCATAGGTCAATGTGGTGCTTAATTTTAATTAGTTAATATTAATATTATTAACTGGATTTACTGGATGTAGACTTGCATCGGCTATAGTATCCCGTTTCATCTTAAAGTCATGCATTATGCTACTTTTCATACAATTATTTATTTATTACTTTATCAATTATCATTAAATGTTGCATTTGTTACTTTAAATTTCCTTTAAAATAGTTGAAAACTTAATATTATCACGATGGCTGGAATTCGGGATGCAGTTGTTTATTGATACGCTAATAGCTAGGTTTAGATGCTTCATCATAATGCACTAATAAAGCATGTTTTGTAAACACAGCTCACAAACGTTTGTCTTATTAAACATTAACGTTCTATCGTTATAAGTTGTGGTTTATGTAAACTATAAATTGAAGAATCGGTTGTTAAAAAAACGTGCTGGATTCATTGCATGTTAAAGGAACACCATGCTCACATTTATTTAAGTAGATATATAAAATATATCTTTTAGAAGCAATAAGCTAATGGCCTATATTAACAAACCTTCATCTGTGATTGAATCGTAATTTTTATTATATTCAAATTTAGAATATCTCTGAGAAACAAAGAAATTTGATTTGGCCTTTATTCTAATAAATTCTAATAGCAGTCGAGATGACGTTTTATTTGAAATGAAGTGTCAGTTGCAAACAATTTTGACAAATCTCGCATGTTTCTTGATATCGAACGATTTGGCAGTCTTCCCCCAACTAGTTTGGCTCCGAATTAAAAAAAACTACAGATGCGTGTCATGTGTAATAAAAGTTTACACTTGCCGCCATTTAACATTTAGTAGGTTTGTAAGTGTCAAATTAGTTTGTTTTGTTGAAGCTTATGATATTGATGTAGATAAAACAGTGTATGTAACAGTACCTAATCAGGCATTAAAATACTCATGTGATCCTTTTATGAAACTCATTCCATTCGTTTCATAAACCCACACTCGTTTTTTAATGCCTTTCATGATGTAGCAGTCACATAAACTACAATTTTTTGTACAAGACAACATCAAGGGACAATAACTGTATGTTGTTTATAACTTCGAAAATTATAAAGTAAAATTAAGAGCTTACTTTGGTCTCATTAATATTAACTGCATTGATATGCTGTAAACGTTGCATTTAGAAATTAGAAACAGACGAGAATGGAATTGGATGAAAAGTACTGGCTGTGCAGGAAATTTACCTATACCTACCTACTTTTGGATTTTACGAGTTTTATTATGTATATAAAATGGACTAAAATTGATATGGCATAGGTACTTAAACTAAAGAAGGTAATTTTTCATGTTAGATTTATTGTAAAAAGATTTATGTAAGGTGAATTAGTCGGCAACGGTTAAGAGGTTAATTTGTCAATAGAAGTTGTTAAACGTTATAAAAATATATCGCGGGAAGCGTTAGTAGTATATAAGACGTTTTAAGAAAAATTGCGAATACACAACAGCATAGACTAAGTGAAATAATTCGATGGGTTTATTAATTTTATTTGATACATATACATGATACTCTCACCAATAAGCAAAATGTAATGTAAGGAACGCCGTATAACTAAGAAATATAATTTATTAAGAGGTAATCAGGCTTCGAAATAATGCGACGGCAACCAAATAGGTAAAGAATAGAAAAATATATCAAAACATTATTCAAGTTTAAGAACCCAACCAACAACATCGTTCCGTTTATTAATGAAATTTAATCTAAGAGATATATTAATTTAAGTAATGTATTTTGTTTTACGTTAAATCCGGGCGATGACAAAGGCAGGTCGATGACTTAATTAAGTACGTAATGATACTTTACAGGAATAGAGTTTAAGAACGAGTACGATATTTAAGAACAATATATAGTATAAGTACATGGGTATTTTACACGCAAAAAACATTATTAGCAGTAAAAAAAATAAGCCGGATATTCACACTTTCGTCGTCGTAAGATGGAGGTATGTTTTAGGTAAAGTAATTGGTATTAATATATTTAGAGATGATCGATCTGTTATATTTAGAAGAAAAAGTAAATCACAGTTAAGTATTGGCAAACTTACATAGAAGTAAAAGATTTGAAAAAGGGTTGACCGGGAGTTATATTTAGTCCTATGCATTGACAGAGAAAGAAATACCTAGTCGTATATTTTAGTTTATTGTGAAAGGCGTATTATGTCATATTTTAATGATTACCTAAGTACTAAAAAATATTTATTAATACCGATTAATTAGCAGGGTTTGCTCAGGTTTCTCTTTTTTACTTTTATGTCTTCAGGTGCTTCTACAACTAGCTCAGCTTCGCACATTTTTATTTATCTTTAAGAAGTCAAAAGAGTTGGGTTCGTTTTTGTTTCTTGAATTAGAAGGTGTCACCGTATGATCAATTAGAGGTAAATATACCTTGATTCTTTAAATTTTAGTTACTTATATCTAGGTATTTAAAATGACGTCGTAATATGTGAAGTAATGAATAGTATTACATCATATTATACTAACACTCATTATGAATTATATTTATTTTATATTATTACGCCTTGATTATTTAAGGCTATTATTGTGTAATAGTTTCAAATAACTGGTATTTTTAACATTCCTTTTCACCCCGAAAAAATAGAAATAAATGATTATGTTGCGTTTTAAAATTCACTGTGAATCACGACCTAACATAAAATACCCTTGAAGAAAATATAAGCACAAAAAATGATTTCCTGCTGAGTTTCTTTGGCGCTTCTTCTCAGTGGATGGTCATTTCCGAAGCGCTGGTAGAATCAATTTAAAAAACAACACAAGTTAACCTTAGACCTTTAAATATAAGGTCGCTATATAACAAAATTTATTACTATTAAGAAAAATAAAAACCATATCAATTGCACAATTTGCACATACAGTTTAAAACCAACAATTGATATTTATAAAAAAAATAAGTAATTATACTTAATTAAATGCAGAAAAAATGGAATTCTCATATTAATAGCAGCTGAAATTAACGCATTCAAAGCATGTGTTTCATTCTTTAGGCTTAAGTTTATTAATTTATATTATCAAATTTTTTCCAGTATAAGGCTGTCACGAGTTTGAAAATTCATTAAAATGTCACAATTTTCTTTTTGTTAAGATACTGCAAGTCTTCAGGAAAGTAATTTCTTGTTTTCTCGATTTTCTTCCATATTTCAGCGCAATGATACTTAATAGGTAAACTATTTAATAGGTATTTAAATAGTTTTTTCCTACATTTCTTTATACATATAATGGTACAAGTACATTTTTATATTACCTTTGCATATTTATATACTTCCTCAGTTCATCGACGAACATTTTCAAATAATTCGTCTATTTTATTTGAACATCAAAGTAACATTACATAGCTTGTAAGCTCAAAAGGCATGAGCATTTCTTTCAGTAAAACATTCACAGATAGTAAAAGAAAATATTAAAGGAGATCACTAGATAACCCGATATCTAATTGAAAAATCTACCAAGGATAATAAAAAAACGTCAACCAACCAACAGTCTACAGTATCTACAGGTATAAAGTAAGTCAGAAATCACATGAAGTTGACAAAATTATTATTTGAATATGCCAAATTCATTATGTTTAAATTTATTTACAGACATTAGACAGAGCATTATTTTGTTAATTAGTAATACAAAGTACCTATGTCTACTAGTAGAAGTTTAGTCACAATTGCAAGATTTATTATTTAAATTCATTTTTCAATACAGATATTTAATTTTATTACATTGAGAATCAAAATCCGTGGCAGTATAAAATAACAAAACACTATGTATACTCGATTTGACACATAAATGTGTGTTTAATACACAAAAAATGATTTCCTGCTGAGTTTCTTTGGCGCTTCTTCTCAGTGGATGGTCATTTCCGAAGCGCTGGTAGAATCAATTTAAAAAATAACACAAGTTAACCTTAGACCTTTAAATATAAGGTCGCTATATAACAAAATTAATTAGTATTAAGAAAAATAAAAACCATATCAATTGCACATACAGTTTAAAACCAACAATTGATATTTATAAAAAAATAAGTAATTATACTTTATTAAATGCAGAAAAAATGGAATCCTCATATTAATAGCAGCTGAAATTAACGCATTCAAAGCATGTGTTTCATTCTTTAGGCTTAAGTTTATTAATTTATATTATCAAATTTTTTCCAGTATAAGGCTGTCACGAGTTTGAAAATTCATTAAAATGTCATAATTTTCTTTTTGTTAAGATACTACAAGTCTTCAGGAAAGTAATTTCTTGTTTTCTCGATTTTCTTTCATATTTCAGCGCAATGATACTTAATAGGTAAACTATTTAATAGGTATTTAAATAGTTTTCTCCTACATTTCTTTATACTTATAATGGTACAAGTACACTTTTATATTACCTTTGCATATTTATATACTTCCTCAGTTCATCGACGAACATTTTCAAATAATTCGTCTATTTTATTTGAACATCAAAGTAACATTACATAGCTTGTAAGCTTAAAAGGCATGAGCATTTCTTTCAGTAAAACATTCACAGATAGTAAACGAAAATATTAAAGGAGATCACTAGATAACCAGATATCTAATTGAAAAATCTACCAAGGATAATAAAAAAACGTCAACCAACCAACAGTCTACAGTATCTACAGGTATAAAGTAAGTCACAAGTCAAATGAAGTTGACAAAATTATTATTTGAATATGCCAAATTCATTATGTTTAAATTTATTTACAGACATTAGACAGAGCATTATTTTGTTAATTAGTAATACAAAGTACCTATGTCTACTAGTAGAAGTTAAGTCACAATTGCAAGATTTATTATTTAAATTCATTTTTCAATACAGATATTTAATTTTATTACATTGAGAATCTAAATCCGTGGCAGTATAAAATAACGAAACACTATATATACTCGATTTGACACATAAATGTGTTTTGTTTTTTTCGGCGACAATTATTGTACTCGTATAGATTATTGTACTTTTGTTTTATTTAATTAAAATATCAACTTAAAATAGAAAACAAATAGGGCTTCATACATACCTATTATTTTAATGCAAAGGGATATAATCTGTCATTGATTGAAGATTCTAATATGTTAAACACATTAATTGTGTTAATACAGTAAAGTCAATTATTTGACAGTGAATATATTTCACTTCAATTAGGTAAACAATAATAAAATAACCCCGTTGTAAACTACGTATGTAAAATATGTAGTATTATTTTCCACATCGACCATGTTTGGAATTAAAACTGTATTGACATTTTGTATATCTTTTCCCAGAGCAAGTTGCAACAAAATTTCTTTAGTTTAGTCTGTAAGTTTGTCCTCATATATATCTCTTGCAGTAAACCTTTCGTCGCGGTCATCGCTGGTTTATGCCAGACAGCATAAAATCGTGTAATTAAACATCGGAGGGAAAATCCGGAACGTGTTTAAATTCCAACTACAGTTTTTGCGCTAAATAACCTGCCGTCAGTTTCGCAGGCGTTGACTAAATGTAATATTTCATCAGGTAAATTAAATGAATCAAACCTTTCTTATACGCTTAATTTAACTTTAACTTATTAAACATTCAGGCTTATGATAATTGTGCCTTATGGAGCCAATGTATATATATTATTTTTCCAATGTTTTTATTTTCGCTGGAAACTTTGAATACTAAAAAGCCTCTTTAACTAGGTACCTACATCATAATTGGAATTGTAATATTGTTTCCACTTTAATTTCAATTTTGTTTCTTTTGAATCAAAATTGTGTTTAGCTCGTAAGTTTTTCCTAAATGCCGTTTTTTCCAGTAAAGCTTTACATCAGACTATTTTTTCAATCAACATGACAATGGGAGAAATTGGACGCAGAACGTGGAAAGGTAGAAGGCGTTAGCAAATACATTCATCGAAATCTTGTACGTAAAAGTGCGTAAACTTGATCAGGTACACATCTAATGACGACGAGTGGCATTTAGAGGATAATTATATATCGGTAATCTTCAGTAAGTAACGTTATACCAAGAAGAAAAAAATATTTTCTGCAGACGTATAGTTTTCAACTAATTTTATAAACAATTTTAATATCTATAAACTAACATAAAATATCTTCTTGTAACTTTGAAATTAAGCAATACTAAAAAAAAACTTTAATTTTTTTATTATTTGGTCGTTTGGCGAAAACATTAAACTATACATATAGGTACATTATATTGTTTTATAGCTATTAAATCATTTCAATTTTTCATAAATATGTTTAGTTTGTAAGTTATCTCGAATCTCTTCCAGTAAGATTTAGCTGTCATTTATACTGGCGGTAGCGGAAATCGAAGGCGGTCATGGTCACAGAGTTGAGAGGCGCTCCCAAACGAATTGAGGGATACTTATGTTGCGAGAGGCGATTCCCAATACGAACGAAGGAAAATTAAACGCGGAGGCGCAGGAACGTCGCGCAGAATTTTAATAAAATATTACTGCACGTTTCGGGTACATAGTGACAGGTATTAAGTATATGACGCGTAAGTCGGTAGAGTATGCGATATGTATTTATATTTATTTAAGTATATTATATATTCGTCAGTTACCATACTTGTATGTTTAATTATCTTTTACAGTTATTTTTAATGCGACGGCCACTCGGATAGCGGATAGGTAGAGTTGCCTAAATTCGTGCTACGAGATAAGTTTAATTTATTTAGGGGTAAGTCATACAAAATTTCTTCTATAATTAAAGGCGCCTCAGGGTTCCGCCATTTTACGAGCCTATGACCGGTTTGAGCACTATCCTAGTGTGGATAGTTGCTTATCGTTTATAAGACTTTACGACACCTATGCGTCCCGGAATGACATATGTCATAATGCTTAGTTATGCCTAGTTTCATAACAATGACATGGTCGAAAGACTGGTAGTGCTCGAAAGAAATGGTCGAAAGACTTTTATACACATAATATGATACACTATATGTATACAATATAGTTATCAATAAACTAAAACGTAATCTGTTTCTGTGGTATGTTATTAACATACTAAAAAAACATAGAAATAATCAAAACTAAAACGTATAAAAAAATAATACATAACAAAAAAAACATTCAAAAAAATCACAAACATATCTTGAAACTACTTAAACCAAAAATAAACTAATAAAAACACAAATAAAAATGAAACAAAAAGGTTTAATTGCCAAAATGATATAAATCTTGATAAAAATCTAAATCCCAACTGCAAATGAAAAATCTATAAAAACACAAATGAAAAATAAAATTCAACCCAACATAAATAAACAGAAATAATAATTTGATTTATAAATACATACAACTGGTATAAAATTCAAATGAAAAAAATTCTCTCATGAGTTAAATTGACACAAAGAAATAAAAAAAAACACTATTGTGTAAACAGTTACTCCACTATAATATATAGGTATAATAATAATAATTTGATCGTTTTATAAAATATGACAAAATATTCAAATATCTGAATTTATGTACTTTCAAATAAAATAATAATAATAAAACAATAAGTATGATTTATTGTTAATAGATATGAAAATTCATTTATAAATAAACTTTATCAAAAAAAAGAAAACAATTACCTATATAATATTTGATGGCCATCAAAATAAATATCTTTATTGCTTTTAAAATATATTGGCAATTTTAAACCTACCTGTTGTTTTATTCCCAACAGTCCATAAAATGAAAGTTATAAAATATTTAATTTGTTTTGGGATAAATTTTAAACATGCAATGCATATTTAATATATTTATAATCCCAACATTAAATATTTTATTATTTTCATCTTAGTATACCCTCAGACAAACAGCCAGTAACAATCTATGAAAAAACAATTTAATTTTTATTTATTTAAATGAGTATAATATTATACGAGTTATTGTTATACGACCAGAATATAACAATATGATTTTGTTACTGACTGATTATAAATACAAGGAGAATAAAGCCTTGAATAGAATTGAATAATATAAGAGTAAGTGGGGGTAAAGTTGTCTAATTTAAATGTTTACAATTCAATTACCCCATCTTGCCTACACTATACTTAAACTAGAATACCACAAATTTATTTTACTGGTGAAGCTAAGATAAAGAACGCTATTTTATTTACCTGTATAATATCGTAAATTTACTTCTCTTAAACCGTAATCCAGTAAGATAAGTTTATGGCATGATCAAGACAGAGCAATACACAAACTTATGTTGCAATCAAATTACAACTTTCATTAGGTACAAACCGAAATCTCTTTCGCTTGTTACACTCAAGAGCGAATATAAATCTCATACAAAGTAACCCATTTCTTTAGTTGAGTTGTAAATTGTATTGCACTAGAAGGTACCGACATATAAGTGGGACTAGTTGGGATGAGACCATAAACGACATGAAAATGTAGATGCTAAAGCATAGTCCTATGGGGAAATTTCGATCTCGTCCCAATTATTTACCCAGTCAGTTTAAAATGTTGGGGCTGCAAATGAAGCCTAACTTTATAAGAACACAGTTTTATTCACCATACACATAGTCTCTGTCGGAGACCTATCTTCAACATTTAACTGATGTGGTGCAGGCAGCGGCGCTGCGGCATCTGAAAATCAACGACTGCTGAAACTTAATATTTGTGTAAGTATGAAATAAATGGTAAGAAATCTAAAAGATTCAAAGAATTTTTCTTCAAATGTTTGGTAATTAGCACCCCTTCAATCAATATTGTCATATTCAATCTTGAACAAGAAAATAGCACGTAGCATAGCATAATCCTGCAGAAATCAGGAGCTCATTAGATTTTTGGGGGCAGAATGAAATTACCTAATAATAAATATTATAGGGACATTGTTACACAAATTGACTAAGTCCCACGATAAGCTCAATAAGGCTTGTGATTTGGGTACGCAGACAACGATATATATAATATACAAATACTTAAATACATAGAAAACATCCATGACTCAGGAACAAAAATCTGTGCTCATCACATAAATAAATGCCCTTACCGGGATTCGAACCCAGGACCATCGGCTTTATAGGCAGGGTAACTACCCACTAGGGCAGACCGGTCGTCAATGATTAGTATATGAGAAAAGCACCGATAATTGATTTTTTAATACAGTTGCTCAAAAAGTGCTACTTTTCGTGGCTGTTTAGCGTGCGGAAAGTTGGTTTTCGCGAACTAGTGCTTTTTACTTTTCCAATTTTTTTAAGTTTTTACTTGTTCCAATTCATGACTACTTATTGATGAGTGTTAATATTAGTTTCCTTTAAACGTCGTAATCAACATAAAAACCTACTGTTAATATAAGAATACGAAAAATATGCATATTTCATATTTTATTACTTACCTCTTCATCATTATAAGTATTATAACACGTTTATTTTTTAATGTTGAAAAACCGTTCTTAATAGGTTGTCTGAATGGAACGGAACGCCTGTCAAAGAAGAGGCGTATTCTCTTACTGCAAGAATGTTTTAAGTTTCCCAAGGCAACATTCGATATTGTTTTTATAAATATACGATACAAAAATAATGGTAAATAACGATATTTAGGTAATAATAGTACAATGTTTTAATATTTACAATTGTTTGTCTTATAGAACATGCAATGAAAAAAAAAACATTCATTGAAGTGGGTTCAATAACAATAACAAAATCTATTCTAGTCGAATAAAAGCTAGAAAAACACCTCTTCATAATGTCAATGTCAATGATGTCAGTGTCACAGAATTAATAATATAAATAATAGTCCCACTGGGCTGAAGCCATAATTTTAAAAGAAGAAGAAGAAAGTTTCGAATTCCATTCCTTACTTGTTGCTTTTCTTATTTTTTCGCAACTGTATTAAAAAACATTGTTCGATACACGTGCGGATATGTCATTCTTCACTCGTCCCGAGTCTTGCCACTCGCCTACGGCTCGTGGCAAGATATCTCGGTACTCGTGAAGTAATGACATACCTTCCGCACTAGCATCGAAATGTACTATTATCTTTGTAGGAGCTCTCTGTCATTTAATTCCGATGTCTATTTATGACTTTCTGTGCTAATATTATCAAGTTGTCAACTTACCCATAATAAAATACGCGCAGAAATAAAAAATGCTAGAGTTAAACCAAGTAAAGTCTGCAGAGTTTTTCACAGCACACGCAGTGCAGGTGTTATTTTAAACGTCAAACCAAGTCAAACTTTTATGAAATTATGGCGTAGGTATAAATAATACTAGCACTGCGTGTGCTGTCAAAATTTCTGCAGACTTTTCTTGGTCTAACTCTATCCTTTTTTCGTCACAGTTGGTTAAAAAGCAGTAAAAATCTTAGCTCCAAAGCTGAATAATATAGTTATCTTTTGACGGCTTAAAAAATCAGGTAGTAGCTAGATTGAAGTGTAGGGGGCAGCACAGAGGCAGGGAATTGCCAAATTATATAGGGAAGGGAACGTGCATGAACTGTAGGGCCAGCAGCCCCCTGTTTATTGACACGAAGTGTAAATGTCAAGATTACGGTTCCAATGTAGCCCACAAGATGGCAGAACCTACAATGCATAAGAAAACGTACGTGAACTGTAGAGGGCAGGGCAGCACTTGCTTTGGCGTGATTTTGTTTCCGATTCAGGCCACAAGATGGCAGACCCTTCAAAGCGAACGACTCCTATTAATTCCGATTTAGGCCACAAGATGGCAGATTGTTACATGTACGTGTTACTTAAATTGGACACACTTAAGCACTGGATTCAGCAGTGTTTATTTTGCGAAATTACTAATTTCCAGTGCTAAACACCTACATCACAGATTAATAATTAGTTAGTAACCTACATACCTATAAGTAACCAAAGAGAATAGAGTGTTAGTGTTGTTACGGAGTTACATATGTCTTTGATACCTACTGTTAGGTAATTATTCTTAAAAGTAGGCCGAATCATATTTATGCAAATTTAGGAATACTGCCAGCCCATAAAGGACAATTTTTCCCAATCCGATTAAATTATGCGGTGTGTACAAAAATGAAGTTGATTCCCCGATTTCACTTGATTCGATTGAAAAATGCAATAAAAAAATCTATAATTAATGATTAAATTGTGGACGTGAGGACGCTCGATGAGATTGGCGCCATTTATTAGGATTCCGTACCTTATAAGGAAAAAAATGCAATCCTTATAGGATCACCTTGTTGTCCGTCTGTCTGTCAAGACTTTATCTCTGGAACCCTTCTAGGAATTGAGTTGAAATTATTAAAACCATAAGTACGAGTATACTTAGGTCTACAGTCCCTTGAAGCTGTAAAAAAATCAAACTTCTAAGTTAACGTTGAAGAAAGATACGGCCGTTTATGCCGCAAAAAACGTATATTTCGGCAGTCTCAAGTGAATCTAAATTATAGGTTTAAAGGGTACTTTTCGTTGACCTAGAACTATGAAATTTGGCAAGTAATATCGTCTTATACTACAAGTACAAAGAAAAATCTGAACACTATAAATTTGTAAAAAAATAAGAAATTTGTACGGAACCGTCGGTGGGCTGGTCCAACTCACTCAAGGCTCGAGATGAAATGATCCCTGGAATCATTTTACTTCGAGGAGGATCGTATTATACACATCTCCCCTACTTATGAAACCAAAAGAATGTAGTGTTTGTAACATATGTATATGCTTTATATAATTATTACATATTTGCTGTGACTTGTTTTTCAAAAGTGTTTTTAGGCGCCAGGTCGAAAATAACACGAACATTAAATTTGTAAAATTATTTATATTGCAATATAATACCTAAAATTGTCACAACAAACTGTTAGGAATTGCAACGAGCCTACCATATACAATTACCACTTACAAAAGTTACAAACAACGTAATGATACTTATGTCTAAAATACGTCTGTGTATACAGTCAAACACAGCTGATTTTCAGTTCATTTTGTACCCAAAAACAATAAATTAAATTTAGTTAAGATTAGAGTTTATTTACATGTCACAGTCACTTTCAGCAGGAAACAATCAATTTATTTTGAATAGATACATTTCGATCAGATCACTGGAACACGCTCTACAAAATTGGTTAGATACAGTCGACGTCAAGTATAATGTTTACGCTTTTGCATGTTACTCCTTTGTATTAAGGCGAAAAATGTTAACACATCTTTGGCGACGAGTGCAAGCAAGCTCGTGCTAATAAAGTAGATAAATTAATATGATTGATAAAAAGCTCGTACGTGATCGCATTTTTACATGTAAGTTACATAGGTAGGTAGGTACCATAACTCGAATTTACATAGGTAGGTAGGTAGGTACACATATACAATGGCCACTCTCTGATAATGTTTTTGTAATTGTATTATAGCAATTACCAACACTCTTTAAAGACATTTTGTGCAGATTTTTTCAGAAGAACCAAAGAACAAGCAAAACCATTTTCAAATATGTCATAAATATTTAAGCCCTATTTAGACGGTTCAAGAACTTGCTTGCAATATTTGATACATTGCTTAAACTACAGAGTTCAATGAATTCAGTCGATCGACCAAATACCGCAATGTAAAAGAAAATATGTAGCATGCAAGTTCTTGAACCGTCTAAATGGGACTTTAGCCTGTTCTTATATTATAATATAGGTACCCTCAATTTGTATTGTTTATCTACATATTTTTATGCAATATTAATTCTATCCACCGGTTCAATTTCACTAAATTAATCTAAACATTTTAAATTCTAAGTAAGGGTTTCCAACTTTCCAGCTTTATCAAACGTTGTTCAGTCCATTCCAACTTCTTTTTTTTTCATCATTATCATTTCAGTCGAAAGATTTCCACCGCTCTGTAAAGGCCAGGCGGCCTAGCCAAGATGAAAATCGTTGATAGGAAACTATATGTAATAGAGGTCGAATCGAAACAGAGGAAAGGGGACGACCGATTCTCGATACAAACATAGTCCCCATTTTCCTCTCTGGATATTGACATTATGGAAAATATTTTTACATAATTTGATGTATATATAGCTATTAGCCATAGCTATGCCCCTACGTTTGACTTTTTTTCGATTTATTGATTATTGTAAAACTTAGGAGCAAAAATAGATTTCATAAAAAAAAATGCTTCTCTTATAATAACTAAAAATTCTAAAAAAAAGCACAACGTAGAGGCGCAGCTGTGGTTGATATACAAGAAGTGGTTTCAAAATATTTTCAATAATGTTAATATCCAGAGAGGAAAACGAGGACTACGTTTGTATGAAAAGGCGATTTCGCGCGGTTGCTCCACCTTCGTTCTAAATAATGTATGGAAATAGTCAGGTGACTTTTCGTAGCATCTGTCATCCCCAATAGATTTTTCTTTTCGTTTGGCGCTTGTCAATGTAAGATTATATCAGGCCCCCAGAATCCTCACGAAAACCGGTCGTATACCTTCCTCATACATCCAATTTTGATGTAATGAATTCACTCCGTAACACCGTATTAAAACTCGCTGTGTTTGACTGCATGCACGTTAAAACTAACCTAAACGACTTAACGTTACATCACATGTAGAACGAGATATTTTATAAGTAACAATAGCGGAGCATTGCTGAGGCTCCGTTCCCACCAAACGAGTTAACTTACAGTTTGACAGTTCATATAAGTAGTACTCCAGTGAAGGCATTGCTTAATTTTATGCGATTGTTAAACTAGAATTTGAAACATTAAATTCCTGAGGAATGTGAAAGCCTACACAACTAGAGTTAAACCAAGTAAAGTCTGCAGAGATTTTGACAGCACACGCAGTGCAGGTGTTATTTTAAACGTCAAACTTCTATGAAATTGTGACTATCAATAACACTGGCACTGCGTGTGCTGTTAAAATCTCTGCAGGATTTCTTGGTCTAACACAATTTCACAAACCTGTAGATAAGAAAACAGAAAAAATGGGTATCTTTGTCGAACGATAAACAGTATCACGGCCAGTACGTACGAGTGTTCATATGTTGGTTGCACTTTTATCATCTATCGTGTTATACGATGCGACTTGCGACTCACTCTAGCAGACATACATACTTGTAAGAAAATGATGGCCACGATGTAAGACCATAAATGCTTGACCATCCTCGACAGTTGTGTAAGCTCTTAACGTTTTTGTGTAGTTATTGCAAAAAAGCACTTATCATAATCTAAATCACCCATATATACAGTACATACATTATGAACTTTAGTAGGTACCATAGCAATATCGAGTAATGTTGCAACTACATTTTTATATTAAAATAAGGAAAAGATGAGATACATAGCAATACAATTATGGGTCTTATAAGACGATTACTTCAGTATAGTCCTGTTTCAAAAATACCCAAGAAAGCTTTCCGTTCCGGTCGGAAACATTTCGTTTTTCAAAAATATTTACACCGACCAACTCATGGTTACCTGAATATCCTGAAACTGATCAATTAACCTGTTTCGACCAATTTTAAGCTCGATTCAGTATAATTAAAATGTCACTCAAAGATGGAAAAGGTAAGTCCCAACATATAGACACAATATTATAATTAATTTTGCTACAATACAATTTGGTACATTTGGTACAAGTTTGTTTTCTTTAGTTAAGAATCGCAAGTTGGGCAAAAATTTACCTTTAAATAGTTAAAAATGATCTAAAGTTTTACCTATAACTTTTTATGATCTGAGTTCTTGCTCATTTAAAAACTATCATAACATATGTATTGATCCTAATCCCCCGGAAAAGTTTTTATGTATGTGGTACCTAAATGTTATTACAACAGATGCTTATTTCCTTTCGGATCCCTTAATTTAAATATAGACTCGAGCTATTAATTTTATTAACGATTGAATAGTCAGTACATTTCAAACTTACTATACAATAATATTAATAAATATTATCCGAGTAATTGACATAGAATAAGTACAAAACTGGTCTATTTAAATAGTCTATGCCAACATCCAAAATACAGTCTTAGATTTAAAGTTCACTTCAAAGATATTTTCGTAAATTACGGGATTGTATAAATAAGCAACGAGACCGTGGAGGTAATACGAGTATGGTTGACGAATTTCAATACGTGGCACCACTCTACGCAAAAAAAAATGTATACTTGCTTATTATATGACATATTGTGATGTAAGCACCAAATACACGGTCGCCTAAAAATACGTTGACATTTTTTATTTATTCTGTATATTCGTGATCATTTTAACAAACATTTCCGTTTGTGTACCAAAGCTAAAGGAGTATATTTTGAAGATGATACGTTTTGTTTTAGTTAAATGATTGTAGTTTTAAATTTTAATTATATTTTGTAAGATGTGTAAAAAATGTTGCAAAAATTTTTTTGTCAATGTATTCTTGGGCCATTCTGTATATTACCTACATAGATATTATAGAAGTATCCAATGCACTGATCTGATTCTGACTGATCGATGGTTTCGCCATTTGGTGATAAAATGTGCTTCGGTTGGTCAATTAACGTGATTTCAGTTAATTCGTCCATATTTACATTTATATCGTAGGTAGGTAAGTCGGCGCTAAATTTTTTTGCCAAACATTTTCTGTATCAATTTTCTAGATGGCCAGTAACTTTGATGAGAATGGAGAGGCAATGTATGCTTTATCTCTTGTTCTTATTTTTCATGGTGAGCCGACGCCAGAAGCTCGTCTTCTCTGCCGGCGGCTGCTCCTCCCTGGCCTCCTCACCCCTCGTCTCTCCTCGTAGCATATCCAAGAACGTCGGATCATTCTTCCGTACGTTCTTCTCAATTTTCACAGCCTCGGCGCTTAACTCCGCCTTTAATTTCTCAGGGCTCGTATTCTCGACCTTAAACTCGTTAGGGTCTTCAACGAACGCCTGCTGTAGATCCCGCATGATCTTCTTCCGTATAGTTTTCTTCATGCTGAGGTGTCGTTCTAAGGTTTTGACGTCACCGTTTGTGTAGGTGCGGTAGTCGTCCTTCTTTTTCTTAGACTTCTTGCCTTTGTCGTCGTCTTCGAAACTTTTGGTATCATATTGCTGGTTGAGACCGAAGATGTCCCGCAGATGCGGGATGGTGCGCTCTGACGTCATTTTGATATCGTAGGCGACCGCCTTTTGTGCTTAGATCACAGACACCTCATTGTGGGACCTGAAATTGAAAAAAAAAATATATTTTAGAAAGTGAGAACAAGTTTAACCTTAAAATAAGCATACATCACGGTGCATATATATAATCATATAATGTAATATATTGTGCGGTGTCCTGACGTTGATGATAAATATATATACATTCCCAAAGTTTCAAAAATATGTGTACGCTCGTACACTTTAGACAATAAAGTCGTGTTCACATATTTTTGAGCCATTTGTCTGGATAGAGATTTTTGCCTTCGACTGTACATTGTATAATTACGTCATTGTAGAACATTTTGATAGATTTGTATGGATAAAACGAAAAACAACTTCGCTACTACATTTTCGTTCCGATAAATAGCTACATGTTCTGAAAACAGTGGGAAATAATGGCTGTTGATTGTTTCGACAACACGCAATATTTGACTGACTACTTTTCTATGCTCGTATCTCACGAAATTCTGTTAAAAGCTTTTGCTGTGCAGGTAATAAAGATTAGATATCTAGAAACTAAGGTATTAGGTATAAATACTTGATAGTTGAGAAAATAAACAGTAAATCTTGTGCACTAGCGATAAATTCATTGGCGTCTGTTCTTACCAATTTGTCACTCGAATTTGATTCTTATCTATATTAAGCAAATAGTCATATTTTGTGTATTTTTGCTACAGTTTAAAACATTCGCTGTAGAGCCTAACAATAGACATTAAAATTTCTATCCCGTTGGAAAATGCGATAAATCAAGTCTTTTCTTGACGCGCACGCGATTGGTCTCGCGTCAGGAGATGAGTTTTTTTTTAATTTCTTTAAAATTAGATAATAACAAACTAATGTAGTTACCTAATAATAACATACTAATGTAGTTACCTAATAATAACATATAAGTATACTTATTTTAACAAACACTAAACTTATTCAGCTTGGTGTGTTAGTTAGGTTAGTATGTTGTTACTTAATGTACCTATAGCTAAATTATTTTAGAATCTATAAAGTAGAATCACTTCCTGATGTACAATCGAGATGATAATATTTCACAAAAGTCAACGAATATTACGGCATTACAATTTATTCCATTTAATTCAGTGTACTATGTGGTGCCGTAGCCTTAAGTCCTCGGCAAGCTCGACCAAATTTCAACTTCCCAAACAAACGGAATTTCCTTCTCATTTTAAATCCACGTGTTGGACTGTAATGAAACTTTGCACGTACAATGACATGAGGTGTGCAGTTGTGCATGAGGTATGTCTAGGTCTGTAATTAGTTTATATAGCTCTAGTATAAAAAACAAGTTTTGTATGAAAAACTTAAATTCGCTGTATTTTTTTTTACTATACATATATGGTAAGAAGCTGAAGCTACATAAACTTAAGTACAAAGTTTCAGAGCAATCTAGCTAGTCGTTATAAATTGAGTGTAACTACGTTTGTATGAAGAACCGAGCTTGCCGGGGAAGGCAGGCTTTAAGCTAACAGTAGGTACGCAATACAGTTAGTGCTTAATGACCTGAGTAATTAGCAATTTAATAACTTCACTGAGCCATCGTTTTGTTTTTGTTATTGGTTTTGCAGACCATTAATGCAAGCACAATATAATTAAGTTCAAAACAGTCATTAAAAAGTATACGGTACTTTAAGTGATGGGTTTGTGTATGTTTATATAATAATATAGGTATGTTTTGCCCTTTATGTACCTACATTTACATATTCGTCCTTTTTCCTTATTTTTTTTTATTTTTTATTTTATTTATTTATTTGGGGCATTTATGAAGTCTTGAAACAAAAACAGTCAAAAACTCAGTTATTGAATAACTATTATATATATATCTATTATTGTTAATGGAATTTATTATAGGTATCCGCTTAGCATCTAATTGTTTAACAATTTTCTTACTTTTTACTCTTATTTCTTACTTTTATATGCAAAATGTTAATATTCTGCACCAACTGTAATTAGTTTGAGCTATCGGAGTTCTATCAGCTAGGTCTATTAGTATTAGTACTTACATAGCTATGTTAGTCGGATTTCTGTCATAGGGCGTAAAAAACAAATAGAAAAGGCCCTCGGGCACCAGGTCCGTTAGGGTTTTCTTTAATTTTGTAAAAGATTAAGTGCGGGTTGCAGTAGTAGGCACAATTGTCAGAGTGAACTCTGCAGAGTACCTAACTTACTATAGAATTTTCCAAAAAATACATTTTAGCCAACCATTCACGATGACAGACGGTTTGTGGCGACTGGTCCTAAAATAAATAACCACCTTTTCATGCCCCGATCATATCCAATGTGAAAGGTATCATTATATGTATATACAGGGTGACCTTAGCCATTGGACAAACCCTGAAATCCCACGTAGGGTTACTTCTCAGGAATGCTAACGTTAATATTTTTTTAATAAATTATCAAACAAAAATTAATTCCAATGATCGACAACAAAAAGAAACATGCTGTATAAATCATTGGCAGTGTTTTTGACAACTTGTACGAAAATGTGCGGGCAATGATGACATTTGTCAAAAGTCAGAATCTTCCTAATGTCATAAATAAAAAAGAGAATCAATAAGGTCGAAGCAGGTTTCATACTATTTATTACCTCAGGAGCTATTAAATTAACACATACAGGCTGCTCCAAAGTAAAAAATCGTAATTTGTTAATTTCTTCGTAACCGCTACATCGGTTGTTATGATACTTGGTATACTGATTCTAAATACCCTAATCAAAGAGGATATAATAAGATAGAGCGGTACTGTCATAGTAAATTTTGTAACCACTGTAAATTCCCTGCCATATATCGACATACTTTAAGACTAAAAATGAATATTTATAAAAATACGTTAAAATGTATTTAAATATGGATAAATGATTTTTTTATTTGCATTAATTCTTTTTATATGATTTTGACCTATGTTCTTTCACTGATATGCGTTAAAATTATAAATAACAAACGAAACCGTCAACGCCCTCTATACGAGAGTAGGCCAAAACTAGTGGCGCCATCTGATCGAGAATCATATTTTCATGATTTTCGAGGCACGTTTTGTCCTTACACTGTATCCATCTATTACGGAGTTATATCTATCTTTGCCCTAATGCATATGTACATTTCGGCTTTGTCCAATGGCTAAGGACAGTTTGTATAATTTGAAAGGGTTCTTGTTACGTTAAAATCTAGAAATCTCAGACGAGCTGACGCACAATGCAGCGGCTATAAACAACGGAGTCTGCGTACCGTGAAGCCGGCAGGCGGCAGGTGCTCGAGACCACAAGTGGAAAAAATAAAAATATACCTAGGTACTTATATAAACTGCTGATTCTGATGAAACATGAGTGGCGCTGGCGGAAGAAAGGAGAGGCCTTATACTAGTAGTGCGGCGTTATAAGAAACGCTAGAGCCGGTGTTGTAACCGTTACTTAAAATACCTATCAATGTCTGGATACAATTTGTATATATATCCGAGGATAGAAGAAAGAACAAATACTTAATACAATTGAAAAATATGAAGTTTGACATTTTCTTTTTAATTAGAGCTAACAATAAGTAAATGTAAAATATGTACGCACGGCTTATCACAAACATAGACCAAATATGGGGCATTTTATATGAAAAGGGACCTTATTGTCGATGGCGCTTACGCCGCACAGCGACGCGCAGCATTGTATTTATATCGGAGCATCGATAATAATAGCGTAAGCGCCATCGACAATAAGGTCCCTTTTTATAGAAAATACCACATATGTCAAAACTAAATCAATATTTTAATAAAAAATATTATAATTTCTACATCAATACTACGAATTTTACTTGCCCACTACATTAAGAACTTCGATATTATAATTATTTTAATTGAACGCCGCCGCCAGAACACGTGCTGTCTAGATGAGAAACCTCAAGATTAAAGTGACAGCAGAATATGCTACTCATTAAACAAAAAATGTTTTGAAAAAAGTAACCGCAAAGATTTTCGCACGCGTCCGTAGTTTAGTTGCATTGTGGGAAATTGCGCTCGACTGCATCGCTGCTACCTTCCCAATTCACAAAACGTAGTCCTCAACAGTGAGTCCCCAGTATATCTAGACCTGGCGGCCTAGCCAAGGCGACAAATATATCGGGGTGACAGTTGCTACGAAAAGTCACGTGACTAATTCCATACATTATTTAAGTATCGATTGGCGTTTTCTATCAACGATTGTCATCTTGCCCCCTGGAGACTTAGACAAATGACAATCATTCATAGAAAAGGCCAATCGAATCGAAAATGATCACGTGACTTTTCGTTCGCAAGTGCTCTTCGATTGGCATCTTGGTTATGACCTGCACTGACGACTTTTGACATTTTGTATAGTTATCAAATTTCCCTATAACGGTTAAGCTTGAAGCGATAAGCTCGCTACTTCTTGTGAATAACAACCCAGTGATGGTTGATAAACTAAGTTGATGGTTGAGAATCAAGCAAAAATAGACTCTTTTCTTTTAATAATAACGCAAGAACATAGACGTTTTACCATGTTGGCAGACCAAAGCTGGCTGGCTAAACAGAGGAGTGTTATTAACTATATTCTGTTCTGCATAACAGTTTGACAACAATGCATAGATTGTTCTCGAACGTGATGGACTTTCCTTGCTTCTATCATGTCATTTGCAAAATATTTGACCTGTGACGCCGTTTCATTCTTTACAAAACGGTTAAATTGCTAAAGCGTTATCGCTGAAACCGTACCTATCTAAGACTTATGAACTAAAGAGTCAAAAGAAATGAAAAATTTGTTACTAGTTGATAGGCGTTGAGCTTAAAGATAAGTATTTCTAACGATTACTTTCACAAATGATCGGATCTCAGTTACTGGAAAGTAACTAAGTAAAGCTTAAATATCATCTAGTTACATAAACTGAGCAACAACAGAATAACTAGCTAAAGGCTTGGGTTGAAGAGCTCAAGGGACCTTTTTTCAATCGCGGAGGCCACCTTCCGATTGCATCATCATATCAGCTACAAATTTACGTCTCCGTTTTAACTCGAGCATTTTGCTTTCGTATGTCCGAATGTTCTTCTCTAAAGTATTTTTACTTTTTACATTTTCTAAGCTTAACGCGAGGTCTACAGCTCACAGAGTCACTAATTGTATTGTCGTCGATATCGCGGAAGTATATATACCAATTACAGCACCATCAGACATCAGGAAATGTTTCAAATTTAATTTACAATATTTAAATCAAAATAACATACAAAAAAAGATACTGTAAGCGAAGCTAAGTAAAAGTATGTAAAATCCGTATGTGCACGTGGAGCGTGGAGGTTTAGATTATAAAATTTTCATATCAATACGCTTAAAGATAAAGGTAATAATAATAAAGTGTGATTGACACACAACAAAACAATAATAAAAAACTGTTTATAGCATGTCAAGCAAAGGGCAAAAGTCTTCTAGTCATAAATGGTGTCATATAGGCATGCCCGATATAATAATGGCCAACCAAGAAAGAACATTCATATCATTCTTGAATGTCATGCCATTCCATTGAAAGTTAGATCTAATACCGAGCGCAGTCTATTTAAAACATTTGTACATACAATACATATATAATATAGTCTATGCCTTTAACTTAAGCTAAAATTAACCAGACATTACAAAAAGACCGATGAAACCCTTCCCGAGTACAAGTGTGAAACACAAATAGAGTGAACCGTTGTTGTGATGCTATGCTGTATTTGTCCGACTCATCGCCGATCGGAAGCCAACAGACGGGCCCCAGACTATTGAGTGGTTACACCCTCCTCAAATAGATTGCTTCAAGTTTAGACGCGTCTTTAGTACCTTTGTTGTTTTTTGATGCTGATGGCTGGCTCTGTGGATTGCACAGCTTGGATCTAAACGGTTTTATGTCGTGACCCTATTCACCCTATCGTATAAATTTACAATAATTAGTCGTGTTGGACATATTCTGCTCTGTTTGAATTCTCGGAAGAAATACCTAAATAAGATGACTTTTCATGAAAGTAAAATAAAATGTTTACTGTTTCAAATATAAAAATCTTAAGAGGAAAGGGGACGGCCGTTTCTACATACAAACGTAGTCCCCATTTTCCTCTCTGGATATTGACATTGTCGTATATAAATATTTTTACATAATTTGATATACATTAACCATAGCTATGCCCCTACGTTTGACTTTTTCGATTTTTTGATTATTGTAAAAATTAGGAGCAAAAAACAGATTTCATACAAATTTTAAAATTCTCCTAATTATTATGATAATTAATAAAAATTCGAAAAAAAAATCAAACGTTGCTGTGGTTGATACAACAAATTGTTTCAAAATATTTTCAATAATGTTTATATCCAGAGAGGAAAATGAGAACAACGTTTGTATGAAAAGGCGATTTCGACCGGTTCCTCCTCTTCGTCTTAATACCTATATATGTAAGTTCTTACAAATAATCAATACTTTTCCATACAAAGTATTAGTTTGATTGTGTATTTGTATTTGATACCTATTGTAAAAACTTTAATCTACCAACTTATTAAAAAAGTGAACCAACGAATCTACCACAGAATTCATCAAAAGTTTACTAAACCGTCGATACTGGCGCGTTTAATAGCTGACATTAACATTGACCAGGGTCGCTGCACTTTACCTAACACGCATGATTGGCGGCCATCTTGTGACGTCATCGCGCCGTATGTGGAAACGGTGGAAGTGAGATTTGATTTGTCTGTGCTCATCGCATCGGAAATCGACTTGGAAAATCGCAATAATTTTGAATAAGATAAGGTATATCTAGGTCTGTAATACCAAATTTAGCTTTATTTAATGATTTTAAGTCATAAACCATTCCATAAGAAACATTTGTTTTTTTAGATATTAAAAACTAAAACAAACACGTACACATAAAACTAAAAAAAAACACTAAAACTAACTAGAAATAAACAAAAACCCCATTCCGACCCCCACCCTGTCCAAACGTGCCAAATATACTTGCGGCATTGCCGCGCTGGATAGCAAGCGATATTTGTTGGACCAAGTAGGAGCCTGAACGGGGATCGCAACCTCTATCACGTAAACGCCGCCCCAAGTCTCTTACCAACTTCTTCGCTTCCAAACACCACGGCCCAGCCGTCTCCACCGCGACCGGAACAAAGTCGTACGCCGGTTCCAGATTGGCGTATTTGGAGTGCTTTAGCCTGGCGGCATTTTCTGCGGCCGCGCCTGCTAGCCTACTGGCGGGAGCTAGGTGAGTAGGTGCAAATGTACTCACGCACGTAGCGTCCCACAGTAGGCAGCGGCCTTTGGCCCACGGAACCAGCGTCAAGCCGTCTGGGCGCTTGCCGTCTGTACGACTTAAGCGTTGAGGCTCCAGAATGCAAGGCACATTCGCCGAGACCATGTTACGACGTATTAACTCATTGATCGCATGGTGTCTCGGGAACCGCCCCGCAGACCGGGAGCAGCTCAGGCCGTGGTGCCCATTCGCTTCAACCATCACTCCACATATACAGCGATGGGGCTCACACATCTTACAGCAATGGGACTCACTCACCTACAGCGATGGGGCTCACACACCTTATTCGGGCCACCTAACCTACCTTTTTAGCCGGACGGGCTATGACTAACGTTTCGCAACCTAAGGCCCGCCTAGGTGATTTGATGAAAAGAAACGCCAAGTATTCATCAATCAACCAAGTTACTTATCTTTTTTTTATGTTCAAAAGCTACTTAAACCCTTAATCTTATTTCTAAGAACTGAAAGTCTAGACTGAGTTTCTAGTCATTTAGATGTTTAAACGAAGTACTGAGGTTTATTTGGTAGCTAATATTATGTTTTATGAGTCTGAAATATCAAGTTGAGCATTATTTCACTCAAAGTTCCCATTGGACTGCTCTTGTCTGCCAAGGGGACCCCTAAAACAAACCATTCTTCCATTCCAACAAACCCAGCATGATAATTTAAGAATTTATTTTGTAAATACCTTAGAAACCTGAAAGCAAAACTCTTCGTCTCTACTCCAGAAAACTAGAAATGTACTAGATAGAAATAGAGATAAGATTTTATAGAAAAACATTAATTCTTTTTCCCGTAAGATAAATTAAAAGTTTGGAAGATTTAGGCAATTGAATCCTTTACCTTTTAAACACACATATTTTAGCATAATGAAACCATATTTTTAAGTTCTTAAAAAGAGAAATATATGTCTACCATATCAGATTTCTAGACCAAACATTAAAAGAAACCCTAATTCCCTATAAATAGTGTGTAACTCTACCCTACTCCTACCATTTGACCCTAATCTAGTACATCCAAAGTACAGTTCGTTCTTACCATCGACCTAGTTGTTTGGGAATATACGCAAAGTTCGAAACTGTAAAGTTCAGCAGGCGAAACTGAAAATGCTGTGTATTTGGCTCCCCCTCCTACGCCCGCGGGCATGGTAGTACGAAGTAAGCCGCCCTTTCCATTTACCTATATAAATGGATCGGTACCCTTAGCACACACTCGCACCCCGCACCAATCACATGGGAAACTGCCGCGACTAAGACTGTAAGTGTAACGTATTAATCACGACAGAAATTTTCCCTGCAACCAGCAGTATGAACCAGAGCACCGAAATATATAAATATATTTAATACGAGACCTAGCCTCAATTATTGCCGACTCCAGTGAGTAGAGATTACTCCCAATGGCACGCACGTGATGCCCTCACTTCCATCTAACAGCTGTACTTTGAGGCCAGGGAGATAGTTCACCTCTTATGTTGGTATAAAAGAGATGCCAAGTCCTCTCAAACTTGGAGCGGAAGACTCCTAATCCAATCCTTTGGCACCGTTAGGCAGTGAATGCTTAGCCAGACAAACTATAGTCAGTCCAAATAATGATCTGGTTTCAAAAAATAGCAAAAAAAAACATAAGTAAACGCTAAAAACTAAGTTAAATTTAGTGTTACGCACACATAGACAGCAGTCCAGTAGTAGTCAGTTTGAGTAGCCTAATAAAAAGGGACGTTCTAGAACTCATCATGGACGAATTTGAAAGCATTATTTTACTTTAAGATATTCTTAGTTTACTTCTGAAACTTACGCTCTTTTAAAACATACCCGGAAGTTTAAAATTTTGCTAATAAACAAAAATGTTACGAGTTTTGGATTTTACGTACCAAAAATTGTACTAGCCGTTCAGCACGGCAAAACGTCAAGCTGTCAATGTCGGTATCATTGTCAATGCATATAAATATTGTTGTTGAACATTTCCTCAAGCTTATTTTGTTTATTTCTAAGTTAAAATAAGGATTAATTTAACGAGGACACTCGTGATATAAAACATGGAATTAAGTGCATCAAGTTTCAATTGTTACGTGACTGAAGAGGACTAGTATTACAAGGTATTTCTCTCTTTTTTCTATGTTTTGTAATAAAAAATGAGGTTAATATCAGGCAATAGGTATACGGTCAGTTACACCATGCTGAGGAAATTTGTATAAAAAATAAAAGGTATTTGTAATTTGTATAAATAAGTAGTATCTTTTTATATATTTTGTAAGAGGTTGTTTAGTTTTATGATGGTTTCGTTTTCTATGCACCACGTGATCACCGATCAGCCGTCATAAAAAATGACGTGTCGGACGCCTCGGCCCGGGCCCGGCCCGGTCTAGTGTGAGTCATCCTTAAGGGGGTAATTAATGTTTAAATCATGTGCAAAAATCGCACTTAAACTATCGTGAGACATATTTCAAAATATTTATCAGTACGGTTTTTACTCACTATTATTTTTAGTCGCTTTTGGCGACATGTTTCGGATTCTTTGGGAATCCATCCTCAGGCATGAGTGTCCGCGGCGGTTGTTCGTCGTGCAAAAGCGACTAAAAATAATAGTGAGTAAAAACCGTACTGATAAATATCATGTGCAAAAAACAGGAAAAATATATATTCAAAATAGTAGTTGTGCTGAAAGCTGTACTAGACGTAATGTCTAGTTTAAATACTTAATAAATTAATGAAGTCGGTTAAAAAACAAGTTTATGGTCGAGGTTATTGTACAAGTCATTACAGTCATGGGCTTTGAATCTAAAGAAAATCTGGTTTCATCTTGTTTGTTTGCAAACTAGTGAAACAGGTCCCATCGCTTTTTATCATAAATCTTATGTCAAGAAATTTTGTAGGTATTATGATTATGTTTCAAGTTCAAGTTTTTACTTGTGCCAGTTTGACGTAATGTTTACATATATTTATTTTTCTTTTGGGTAGGTATTAATCTTTATGAAATAGAAAGCATGATACATTATTGCCCTAACCTGGCTTGGATCACTTGGATCTAAAAAGCAAATGAAACTCGTCTTAAACCTCGTATTTGGCGCGCGCACTGCACTCGTCTGAACCGCAATAATTGCGCAGATTAAAGATGACCGACACGATATCCCACAGATCCACTGACACCAGACACACAGCAACTCGTTTATGCCACTTTGAGATGAGAAAAGTGTTCAAAATATAATCACACTTGTTAATTTAATTATAGATTATTAGAAGTCCACGTCCTTTTGCAGCACATTTAAAACACTAGGTACCTATACTTTAGACAGAACCTTTCTTGTCAGTTGACTTTTAACTAAATGAAATACAATAATAGAGCTGTAAATATAAAGATTTCCCATAAACAAACAATGAACAACTAGTTGTTGTAAACAACAAAACAGTTGAAGAATGTTAGTAAGTTGTAACTTGAATTATTTTGGTGCTTAAAACTAATTATTGTTAATTACGAAGTTTATTATCATTATATACACTGTAAACAAAACAATATACCCAAGCATTTCAATATTTGGATTTTGTTATGTAAACATTATGTTGTCTTGTTATTTCCGTAATATTTAACTTGAAACCTACTGGTTATAATTAGATCATTATATTCATTATGTAGCCATTAGGTACAGGTAATTATCTAATAGGCACTTCGGTTATTGCTCGCCCTACAACTCCCTTTGTAAAGTTAGCGAAGTTAAGTTGAAATGATTGAATTATAATGTTAATTAATATTACATATAACTGGCTGCAACTGTTAGGGTTACAATATTTTCAAAATGTATGTAACCTAGTTAGTATAAAGTCAACCGTTCAAAGGGTAGTTCGTTATTAATTCCTTTAGGATATGATTTGACTTTGATTTGATTGGTGACAAAGGTGAAAGTTCAATTATAGTCTGTCAAGCCATTTCCGTCAGTAGAAAAAAGTTTAAAAAATGTAGGCGCGAAAGGTAATCGTCCAATAGAAAATTTTAATTTCGCACCTTTTTACTGCCAAAGTTGTTTGACCGGCTATATATCACTATTTACTTCTTCAAGTAGTTAAGTAGTTTATCTCTTAAGGTAACACGCATCAGCTCTAAAAATCCTACATTTTGTTCATACCAAAACCATTACACATCGAGAAGTTTATTACAAAAGGGTGATTATTGATGTTGCTCGGTTACCTAAATATATTACAATCACAATTGTCTTTAGATCCGATAACAGGATATGCCAGTATTGTCCTAAAATATACAACAGTCACAATTTCGAAAAGTCGCGTAGTAAATTGAACATAAAATATTTATTTATTAAATAGAGACATCTACATTGAACATGGTGGAATTAACCAGACAAACAAACTATACGTGAAATGCACCTTCAGGCAACTTATGTATCGTGGTCGTAAAATGCAACATGCAACCATGCACATTTACATACATTCCTTAACAACTGTTCTGACGATACCATACATATTTTAATAAGTTTATCACAAGAGAAATAAGTTTTACACTGTTTTCTAATTTAAAGTATATATTATTTAAAAACACCTCGGTTTTTAACACCTGCATCATTGATAAATTTAGATTAAATACGTACGTCATACATATTGGAAGCCGAAAACTGGTTGCAACCGCTTTGGAACCGCCTTTCAGAACCTAGAAAGAACAGGCACGGACCGTGAAGGATTAATTTAATTAGACAATATACGTATTATTTACTTGGGACAAACGCTGCACCGCAAAAACAATGGCCCGGCCTTGCAGGTTTTTAGAGAATAATAAGACTTGTATGATCAAGTTATTGGTACAAGTGTGCGTGTACAATGGTTAGTTCGTGCCAGACAAACCTTAATTTATTCCTGTATCAACAATGAGATACAAAACTGTGACGTGTAAGCGAACAGTTGTTGTCAAGATGATATCGTTTGATGCGACTAACAATACCTGGCAAAAGTTTTATCTACGTCATAGTAGCATCTGGTACTAGGTACTACTGTTAGGGATCTTGGCCAAATTCATAGGTACCTAATAAATAAAGTCAGTTGAAATTCGGAGATTCAAGTCAAGTATTTTGCTGTCCCTCACATTCATCAGTTGAAGTAGGTAAATCAGGCAGGCAGAACAATCTGGGGCAAGGGACGATTTGCTTATTAGGTATAAGTATAACTAAGGCGCTGTTTTGTAGAACAATTATATTTTTTTTCACAACTCTGCTTATGAATGGCATCAAAACTGATTGTCTTAAACATAAGAATATTTTATTAAGTATCAATAATATAAACATGTATATAACTTACTAATTAAGTATATTTATACAATTCCGTACTACCTATTACCTACCGAGCTTCAACTCATATGCCAATCATCATGAACGACACAATAGAGGTTAGAGGTTCTAACTTTGACAATTGTTTGCTCCTTTGACATAACCGAAGCACACAAGCGTATTTACACAATTAGCAGTTTGTTAGGTAATAAATAAAACTACGTAGCCACATGAAAGAGTCCGTTTACATTTAGCGCCTGCGAGCTAAGTAACAATTAATCTTCCCACGTAAAACAGCTTTAAAATCGACAAGCAAACCGAATATAGTAGTAATAAACAGCTCAGCTGTTATATGTTAATGAGACTAATTAAAAGCGGATGGCTTCGTCGCGGCCTGATTGTTCGCACGCAAGTACCAGTATGACATAAAACGCTAAATAATGACAAGATAATACGGCTGATCTGAACATGCTGCGGGTGTTGGTGAAACTTGCTGTGGATTGCAGGCAGATTTTATTGTAAAATGTTTTAACTGTTCATTCAATTAAGTATATAAAGGGATTAAGGATAGGTATAAAATAATAAATGCAATGAGGATCGTCAAATGTCAAGTACCTATCGTCAACCAAATTAAATTTTGAAAAACCTTGATCAGCATTCGAACTTTACTTTTTACGTTACGCTCGCATTTAGAGGTATATTGATGCGAGCGAGATGCATTGCAAATAATCATTAATATTATATCAATATCAGCAAAATTATATTCCCAAAATAGGTATCCAAAACTCTGAGTGTTTTCATTGTTTAATGATTTATTTCCAAAGTAAATAAATACACTGCGTTAGTTGATACGAAAAGAATTAGCAGATATATTAAACAAGGATTATGGAGCGAAGACACTCCAGTTAAACATAACATTCTAGCCCTTTTTTTCAAAATAATTATTAAAAATCCATCAGGCTTATTCGAACGTACACAGCGTACACTGATATGATAATGACATCTGACCGATGTCATTCAGCAATCGTGCATTTCGTTCGTAGTTGTCCGTATTTAAACGTTTCGTGCCTGCAATAGGTACGGCCACTTGGGCACCAACTTTATTATTTTTAATTAGGATTGAAACTACAATAATCATAAATGTTGATATGTGGCCGTATAGCAGGCAGGGAATATATTAGCGCGGGCGAGACCCACGATAACTAAATAACATGATTCAAATATCAGTCTGATGTCAGTATTCGTTCGAATTGGCCTGCATATGTCGACGAGAAGCGAAGTCGCGCGTCGCTCTATTGTATCGCAATGGTGCCATAGCGACAATGACGTCCGCAGGATGCGGCTATCTCTTTTATTTATTTACCATTGTAGTGTTTATTGCCGTGTACGCACAAATTGGAACGCATGATATGATAGTAAAGTTAGAAGCGATTACAGCTTTTAACGTAACAAAGTGGGCAGGGCACTCACTCTATGAGTATTTAATTATAATATGTAATACATATAGGTATAACGAACAACAAAATAATTAAACAATTGAATTTTTACTCATGTCAATAGATCAACTTATACTGCTTACGGATTTAAAGTTACAAACGGATTTATAAAATCTAATACCCACTGAGAGTATTATTTATGCAACTACGGAGAAGCATGGTTACGAGTATAATGCTGGAAAGTCGTTTTTCTCTTTTGCCAAATATTGTTGTTGCATAATTTTCGTCATCACAAAAGACATGTAGAAGTAGAAGAGTAAATACGGCTAAGTAAATTGCTAACTTTAGATAATATCTTTGTTCCACTCTACGAAAGAGCCAAAACTACTATGATGAATAAGGTGTCGATTGATTCGTCTTTATGGGCCATGTGACATAAGGTTTTTTTAAATTACATCACAAAGAAGTTTTTTTCTGTCCAAAAAAATGTAATCGGGTAAGGATTAAACACTATTATTAGTTGATTCTACCATAGATAAATAATTAAGTAGAGTGCACTCTATAAATTGATAAAAACCCATTTATAATAAGCTTCAAAAGCGAGCTTTGCAAAAATCATAAATATTTAATAATCATAAATAATATTATTTCTAATAAGATTAAGGCTAAACTATTAAGCGAGTTTTAGACTTATTATAGCAATACGTTTTACTATAAATCCTATAAACTTATTAATTATTTCTCTATTATAATTTTAACTATTTCTCTATGACTCAATGACTGTACACATTTAGTTATTGAAAAGGTTTATCATAATACTGAGACAAGTTTGGTTACTTAAACCTAAAACGAGACAATAGCAACGGCAGTGACTAATGACATCTCCTCGTCACGTTATTTCCGACATGATCAATTTAGATTGGTGCTAATAACGCCTTTTGTTTCGTTTTTTGTCACTCGATGCTAATGTAATCAATAATATCATGATTCATGAAGCTTGTCATCTACGAATATGGTTAGACAATTTGTGACCTTTATATTCTTATTTATAATTCAAGTACCTACCTCAAAACTTTTTGAATTAGAATTTTGTTTTAGGACAGAACCACTCATAATAAATTCCTCCCTCATTATTACACTCACACATCAACGGCGTGTAGTGGGGTACATGTCGTATATTTAGGGCATATTTTATTGTCAGATTATATTATATTAACTCTACGAAGTTTCAGTTTAATACAGAAAAAAAATCTCAGGTATGCCATAAAGTTATCGACAATGTAGCTTAATATTTGGCTGTAATTTATGATTACAGGTAGCGCTTTTGACTTAGTTTTGACCTACACTATAACTTTCGATACTATGACGATCATAAAATATATACAAATTAGAACCAATTTACCCCTACATTTACTCATATATTATATTTATGTTCTTACGCTGTAAGTACATATTTTATTACATGGAATGTCACGGCGACCGACTGAAGTCATTGGAAGGACGTTTCAATGATCCGGCCATCATAAAACTCTTGTTTATAGTCGTTAACGAATTTAACGAGTTTCTCCGAGTTTCGACAACATTATACATACTCACTTATTATAAGACTGAAGTTTATTTTGTTATACTTTTAATAGCTCTATTATCTAGACTACCACTATTGTAAACTACATCAAGGTTCTTATTATTTATTATACTGTCGCTTTGCTTTTGTAAATACAGTATAAGTAGGTAAGTATTGTGGTTGTCAGAAAACAACAAATTTAGGTATAGGTATATTTAATCTGCGTTTAATAAAGATTAAATTTGACGCTGTACATATATTTAATAGTAGTTTGCTTATTTATATGCCGCGTGTTTGAGTAGGTAACTATTGCTTATTGAAGGCATTAAATTCGTCGAGTCACCATTCGAGGTCTACCGCAATTTAATATAAGTATCCGATAACCAAATAAAAACAATATGTTTTAAAACATAATTATAAAGCAACAATTACTGTTACAGTGGAGGCGAACCTTGATTCCTTATATTAACATTTCCATTACCCTAATTTGCTTACCTCATGTCAATACATAGTACCTAGACTTTAAAGGTAATCGGCAAATAACATACAATTAAGTAAATGCCCTGTCGATATATGCGTGTATTATGTATGCGTGTGGGTAAACAGCGTGAACTTCAAAATTAACATCTTTAAATGTTTTCTCTTTGGATTTTAAAATTGGTAAATAGAAGACGCCAATGCTTGCAGACTGAAATAATGCCATCGTTGGAATAGTCTCTCAAGAAAGTCAAATATTTAAGTTTTCCACCTCTCATCCGAACGGAATGAAAAATACAGTGGCTCGTAATATTTAATGCGAGCAAATTGCGGAGGTGAGACGTTTTCTGCTCTAGCAGATGTTTTAATATTAAAGAAACTCATTTTCTTCAAGCTGTTTAAGAAACTTATACTTAAATGAAAGATACAAATATGCCGTTCAATTTCGTTCCGCAGTTTTGGCGTCAAAGATAACGTTCCAATGTTCGACATTGCACCTACCAACTCTTAACTCGTGTAATAAAACGCTTTGTTTGCCGCTTAAAATTAAAAGTGTCAACTGAACGTGCGGTGTAGAGGCTGAAATCATTTACATTATTACAAGTAACAGACTATTAACAAACATAAACTAAAATACAAATATTCCCTAATAAAATTATCCCAAGGAGTATAAAACCCGTGCAGTTCATCCAAGTTACAGAATCGTTATGATTCTCACGGCGCATTGGATAACGCGCGTTACTTAACCGCTCATTCAATTAATAATTATACTTATTGTTGCGCAAAGTTCATTCAAGGTTCGAGGCGTGCGACTGCACACAATGCCTGTTTTTACAAGATCGTGATACAGTTTAACAACAGGCTAGGTTAGACAGAATACTCGTATTATATTTAATTGTCGCTATAAAAATTAAGTTAAGTTAAAATTAGAGATATAAGTAATTATATATTTAAAGATAGGTAAGGCACATAGTAAATGTAACTTTCTTGAAAGATTCAAGGATAAAACGTTTGCGTAACTAGAGAAAATTACCAACAAGGTACACACCATTGACAAAGCACGTTGCTGCTTTGTTAGGTATAGATAATAATATTAATAATTGCATTGGGTATAAGTAGGTGTCGTGACATTTTTGTAGGCATCTTGCAGTTCCGATTTGATTGCAACGCTGGCCGTGAGTTGGGGTCTGTAAGGTCATATCTATGATTGTTCTGATACATATAATTGGATACATGGATAAGTATAGGTACATACATATGCTTATATGTATGCTATATAGATAATGTGATCAATAGAGATAGATATATGCGCCAAGCGTTCATGTTAAGGACCCTTATTTCTTAAAAGCGTAATAGTACATTTCGATCCTAGTGCGGAAAGTATGTCATTACTGGCAAGACTCGGGACGAGTGAAGAATGACATATCCGCACGTGTATCGAACGACGTTTTTTAATACAGTTGCGAAAAAATAAGAAAAGCAACATGTAAGGAATGGAATTCGAAACTTTTATATTAATTCATTTATTTTTTTATATTTTTTTATTTTAATTCTGTGACACTGACATCATTGACATTGACATTATGAAGAGGTGTTTTTCTAGCTTTTATTCGACTAGAATAGATTTTGTTATTATTGAACCCACTACAATGAATGTTTTTTTTTTCAAATGCATGTTCTATAAGACAGAAACAATTGTAAATATTAAAACATTGTACTATTATTACCTAAATATCGTTATTTACCATTATTTGTGTATCGTATATTTATAAAAACAATATCGAATGTTGCCTTTGGAAACTTAAAACATTCTTGCAGTATGAAAATACGCCTCTTCTTTGACAGGCGTTCCGTTCCATTCAGACAACTTATTAAGAACGGTTTTTCAACATTAAAAAATAAACCTGTTATAATACTTATAATGATGAAGAGGTAAGTAATAAAATATGAAATATGCATATTTTTCGTATTCTTACATTAACAGTAGGTTTTTATGTTGATTACGACGTTTAAAGGAAACTCATATTAACACTCATCAATAAGTAGTCATGAATTAGAACAAGTAAGAATTTAAAAAAATTGGAATAGTAAAAAGCACTAGTTCGCGAAAACCAACTTTCCGCACGCTTAACAGCCACGAAAAGTAGCACTTTTTGAGCAACTGTATTAAAAAAATAATTTACTTACTGACTTTAAGAAACTAAGCTAAAGCATGGCTAACAATAAACTAAACTGTAGTGTATTGAGTACCATCGGTTTGGAGTCAATAAGGAACGCTTATAGTTTTATTACCTATATATCCGTTTGTCTGTCTGCCTATCCGCCTGCACTTGAGCTTAGTAGAGACCAGACCTTAACTATTAAAACTATTGCAATATCGTACAATATACTCGTAAGATCGCAGGTTACAAGACATAATGCACGCCAATGAGGATAATTTGTATATGATAGTGATATTTGTAAACTACCCGGCACTTACTTTTACGAGTATCAGATAAATTTCGTGTCTATCGCAACATTCGCAACCAATGCCGTGCGACTAACTTGTAACTAATGTTTAGAGAAAACAATGGAAATTGCACGGAAAGGTTGCTAACAATAATTGCAAAGGTTAATTATTATGAGGAAAATAAGCATTATTCTTCCAACGATCGTTATTTTTAACCGACTTCAAAAAAAGGAGGAGGTTATCAATTCGACCGTATATTTTTTTTTGTATGTTTGTTACCTCAGAACTCCGTCATCTCTGAGCCGATTTGGAAAATTATTTTTTTGTTTGAATGTATATAGTCCCTAGTTGGTCCAGTTTTTGTAAAAACACAGTTTTGATGAAGGTATCCATTAGGACTCCAGGGAACTCCTCAAATCTTATATGCATACATATATCGGTTTTACTATTTTCATTAACAAGCTAAATATAGGTAGTTACAATACTGATTCTTTTGTTCTTATCAAACTATAACAAGGGTTGGCATTCCGTTTTTTTTATATCTTAACGTAAAGTGACGTTTTTGTTTTTGTTTTGACACTGACACATCTAATCCATTTTTTTTCTAGACCTATAATATTTGACATATCTTAAAGTTCGAATCGGGCCGATAGTATCTAGATACATACCTACTCTTACCGCCATCTAAAATTTAATATTCCGCCAATAAACATTATTTCCGTACAAATACATCAATGTTCTTCATCATCATCAACATCATATCAGCCCTTTATCGCCCACTACTGACTTGTTGAGCATAGGCCTCTTCTAGTACGCCATTTATCCCGGTCCTGAGCTAATCTTATCCAGAAGTAACCCGCAATCTTCCGGATGTCGTACATACAATGATCTAACCATTAGATAGATTCTAATGAATTTAGTGCCGGTATAAAGCAGACAACTAGACATCCCAAAGTTAGATTCAAATTTCGAATGAAGTTAGAATTTATAACATTTAAAACTTTCGCGGTTTGAACACATATTAAATCACATTTAAACGTCGGTAAATAAAGGTAACAAAATAAATTCGCGATAGACCCGTTTCTAAATGTGATTTAATATGAAGTTAGAATTTATTTTTATTATTATTATGAGATGACCTGTAAGGTTTGTAATATTTTACGAGTTCCTATAAGTATATATCGGTGAGGACATACAAATATCGTCGTATAAATTAAATCTTTGCTGCCATAACCATGCCAGTCTGTGATCATCTTAGTTTCTGTGAGATCTAAGTACCTCTCACAGTAATAATTCACGTCGCCCAAAACCACTGAGACGCCCGATTGCTCATAACTCTCATAATTTTCGAAATACGTAGGTGCGGTACTTACAAAACTAATTGAAAAAAATATAATTACTCATTCGTTTTTACCGTTCCTTACTCATTACTTACTTCTGTTGTGGACTTGTGGTGACCTAATGTCACAGACAAATAACCAACAGAAATTTTCTCGAAAACAGGTTTCAATTCAAGCCACCCACTGGCTTTGTTGAGTTTTTAGTATACCTAGTCATTAACAAACAATAGACCAATATATACAGTTATTTTTATCATAAGCGCCGCTAAGTGGGTGTTTAAGTTTCAATAAGTAACAAAATTTAATTCGTTTAGATTATTAAATTAGCCGTATTACTACTTTATGGGAAACAACTATGCCAATACGTTTTTGGATCTCTTAAGATAAAGATGTGTAGTTTATTTTTCGAGTAGGCATATTACAATGCACTTATGAACGTCATATAAAGCTACCCCGGCTCTAACCCTACATCTCTGACCCGAGAAGATTTAAATCCCTCCTTAATTGTAGCCTGATAGTAGATCAAACAGGTATTTTTTTTTTCAAAAAAGCAGGTATGATGGTTATTTTACGGTCTGTCATTAAAACAAGTCGAATTTTCCTCCTGTAATTCGTTACAAGCGTGGACATATTTGATTTTCCGAGCAAGTGCGGTGTTTTTAGTTTATCTCCCAAAAGATCTCCACCAGAATTTCTCCAGATCCATGTTGATAAAGACCGTGAGAAACTGTGTAATCTCACTTCCCGTCCACGGATATCATGTTTAACGGTGTTAGCCCTGGCCCTGTATTACAGCTTACCGAGTATTAGACTAAACAGACCAGTGTAACTGTGACTTTAGGGTCCGTGTTAAAGACGCGAAACACCGGATCGCTCGTATGCTGGTTGAGTGGTTGATGTAGAGTGATTTATGGAGAACAGAACAGCCCTGCAAGAGGCTCGCCACTTGTTTTGAACTTAATTCTACGAGTAACTAAAGCAGCGTAAATCCTACAATGCTTTTGTGTTATGCAAGATAGTTGTTCACGTAAATACCAGTTTTAAATATTCGTAGAGAAAAGTGAATGAGTAAGACCATAGAGTAACTTATACTAGAGCGGTACTGTCATAGTAAATTTTGTAACCCCAGTAAATTCACTGCCATCTGTCGACACACTTTAAAACTAAAAATAAATATTTATAAAAATACGATAAAATGTATTTAAATATGGATAAATGATTTTTTTATTTGCAATAATTATTTTTATATGATTTTGATCCATGTTATTTTACTGGTATGCGTTAAAATTATAAATAACAAACGAAACAGTCAACGCCCTCTATACGAGTGTAGGCCAAAACTAGTGGCGCCATCTGATCGAGAATCAAATTTTCGTGATTTTCGAGGCACGTTTTTTCCTTAGACTGTATCCATCTATTACGGAGTTATATCTATCTTTGGTAAGACTAAGTTGTTGTTGCTAGGCAGAGTGATGGCAGGTGGACTAAAATGTTAACGGAATGGTGGCCGCTTTCGAATGAAAGAAGCCCCTGGCGTCCATCGGCTCGTTGGGTGGACGACATCCGGAAGGTTGCGGGTCACTTCTGGATGAGATTAGCTCAGGACCGGGACAAGTGGCGTACTGGAAGAGAGGCCTATGCTCAGCAGTGGGCGATAAAGGGCTGATATGATGAAGTTGTAGGTACATGTAAGTAGGTAAACTTCGTAAGTAGTATCTAAAAGTGCCGTGTAATCTGAATAAAGTGCTACTCAGATCTGACTGTTACACATATTTATGTGTACATTTATGCGTTACCTTTTAAGTGGGTACAACCGAGTGTAGTCACAAATTGGTCTGTTTTGACCCGTCATACAGTTCACAAATGACTTTAACATTTTGATAACTATCGATCTTAAAATATCCTTTGCTTAAAACGACACATATCTATTATCTTTTTGAATCTATCATTTACCAGATTTACATAAGTACAATATCAAAACATCAACAGGTTCCCATGAAAAAGTAAGTCAATTGAACAATTATCTATAAATATGACTAATTACATCCACTAACGCGATCAATCGCAATTCTACTTGTCAATCAAACGATGCAATTAACGAATTATTTAAGTTTTTTGCTGTAAATAACATTAACACTTGTTTCTATAACATAGACATCAACGCGCACGGAATTCCTTTACCGACGACGTAAAGTAATCTTAAATACTTGTAACGATCGTTCGATGCAACAGTTAATCGGGTTGTTATTAATTTTCTAAATAAAATTAATTCATTTTAGTAAGCATTTGCATCTTTTCCTTCGAATTTCACAAGAAAATATTGTTTGACTTCCCTGATATGGTGAATAATCATAAAAAGCGTGAAACGCGACATGGTTGCATTTGATGTCGATTGTAGCACGTGAGAAAACTTGATGCAAATAGAGATGAATTCACGGTAATACAGTCTTTAAGACCCAACATGAGGTCTGAGGGCCTACAGCGAACCACGTTCGACGAGTTGCCTCTCTCACTTCTATACGTAAGTGCGACACGGAGGCAACACGTCGAACGTGGTTCGTGGTAGGCCCTCTGGTTATAGGATTAGGGCCGAAAGCGCACTAAAACGAATAACTGTGAAGAAAATTACCAATGATAGTCCCTCAATGCACATTGTCATATCAAATATGGATTCCTATCTTACGCATAGGAGATTTATTATACATTATTTCTTTTTGTTTTTTTTTTTTTTCAAGTTTTTGTCCATTGATAGAATATGCATATAAATGATATAATTAACAGAACCTTACTTATAGAAAATACTAATAATTGGTTGCAAATTAGGAGATAATACTAGTAATCCCCTTGAATTTTAAGAAACCGTGATCGTTATTGATAAACAAACCGTAGAAATGCTCAAATAGTTACTCTGTCTAATAGTAATAATATTCTGAGATGCACGAGGTCTTCTGATGCAAATAAGTAAATTATTCATAGCACTAAGGCACTGTGTCCAGACATAGTTTGAACACAAACTAATTACAGAGCCTTGAACCCACTTCCTAATACTAATGGTTCTAATCGAACGCACGATTTAGTGACGTCACGGCGCCGGCGGCGCATACTGCGTCAATTTGTATACATGAGGCAGCTTTGAGCTATGTAATGGAGGAGGCGTTGGAACCCATATGGAGTAGACTGTTATCATTACCTGGGGTTAGCGAAGGTTTGACTTAGTGTACCCATACAAATGTAACTCTAATTACATCATAGTAATCTGTTGATATGGAGTCAAGGCCACATCTATTCGCTTGTCCCTCTGGTTTGCTTGAAACGAACAGAAATTCTTATTTCTAACTAAACGAAACTAAGGCTAAACTAAGGTAAACTAGGCTTTTGCCTAGTTTTAGTTTTTAGTCGCTACTTCACAGGCGCCTGTAAGCGCCCACTAGCTGGCAGCGGCGACTTTATGTGAACACGATAGCGATATGCATGTCGTATGTATGTAAGCGAGCGCCAGTGTGATAAATGCCTAAATGAATGCCGAGAGTTGATTTCGAAACTTTAGTGTAATTTGATTATTTTCGATTCACTATAAACATTCTGATAGATCATCAAATTCGTTGCCTGTTATAACAATCAGAATAAGCCTCTAGGGAGGTTTTCCCAGTACATATACATATATGTCTAAATCAGAAGAGTTTTAAGTCCATATTTCAGCAGTCTGCTATTACACGATGCGTGGCATATTTTCAAGAAGAACATTACTTTTATTTGCCATATTTAAATGTAGACATATGCAAGGTGTAATAGCAAAGACCTCATACATTACATCCACAGCCCTTTGTAGAATGTCATAGTCGTTAAGCTAATCGTCCGTTGACCGTCATGGCAAGAAACGCGAGGCATGTCAGAAGGACGGAAACTCTTACATATTAATAGCGGAAATCATAATTGTTGTACTACTTAGGGATATCTCGGGCAAAGGATGTAATTGCAGGCTGAGTCAGTAAAATATGGACAATAGAAATGCAAACTTAAGTAATAATAGGTCATTTAGGCAGGTCATATAATGTGGCTCTAACTGTCTATAAATAAATAACTACCAAAGTTCGCTTAGCTCTCAGCACTAGAGAGTACTAGTATGTTTTATTTCAAATTATAAGAGGAGAGCGATATGTAGTGGCGTATTTCCAAACTAACTAATAATTTTAAAATTATCCAGTTACTAGACTAACCTTTCCTTGATAAATATGATCACAATTTCTGCTATGACTAAAAATATTGGATAATATGTTCGGAAGACGTAATATCATGGACTTTACATATGTTTCGAAATATTCTTTAGGAGAAACACAAAGATAATAACACCTCAATTGTACCTACAGATATATCAGTTAGTTGTACTTATAGTTTTCTACATGATTTCTTAAATGTTTATGGTATTTGGCTCAACACCGGGCATTATGAATTTATGACAGTCTAAATCGTTATGGTAATTTTGGTTTAAGTACACCATAAACATTACGAATAAAGTAAGTGGTTTGTGACACATCTTCCTGCTCGATGCTCATGCGCCGCCAGGCATTCATTTGTTTCTTTTGTTGCAAGCCGCAAGCCCAAGTCATCAGTGATGACGTACCCAACAATAAATAACTTGTAAAATAAATACGTGTAATTGACCTGTGTGCTGATCATTTACTTTTCTTACACAAATTGGATTAAAGTAGGTATTCGATTTGTAACCTTATTAGGCATGGAAGTTTAAGGGCCAGTTGCATCAACCACAAACATTGATCAACATCACTCAGCTCAGCAGTGAACTATGAAACTTCCCAAACAATTACATTTAGCAAACGTTTTAACAGCGACAGACGGTTTGGTGCATCTGAATATAACTATGGCTCCTCGTGTATATGTTGATATAATGTCGAATACTACAGGTAAGTGTGTGGAAAAGCTGCTTACATTACACTATACGCCTTGTACACAAGACCTGGAACTAAACATTATTTACGACATACGGATCAGAAAGCTCTGGAAAGGGGTCACTGGAGCGTTCTTTCTGTTCAAAATCTAGAACGCCGTGAATGCAAACACAGCTGCTATACCCAGAGACGATGAGTGCAAACAAGTAAGTATATATATAGTTACATAAAATTAATAACGCCTGTGGATGCCTTTTACAGTATTTAGCAGTTTACAATAAAATGAGTTCAATATAACTGTATGCCACAGGATATCTCTCGCTGTTCCTTTTAATGCGGTTTTTTTTATTTTGTCAATGGGAAAAAATTAAAAATCTAACATATGTCCGTAAGGTATTTAGGAAGTAATGTGACTGAGTGTGTACGATGACTATGATTAAGATTCAGTTTACATCAAAAAGAATTTGGTTTACATAATACTATGTTTAGTTCGTCAAAAGGACCATACAGTAATAGGTACACATTCACGACAACATGTCTTCGAGACTATTGTGAGAGCCCGCATAAGCGATTATGTCTGGCTTATAATACCTACTCGGTAACTATAGCCAATTATTCAGTTATGACCAATAAATAACAATAGGAATAAATAGACATTTCGATGAAGTTAATCGTGTTTTAGTTTTAATTTCCCAACGAGTGAAAGGCAAGGCCGAGACAACAATGGCGGAGCCGGAAAGACGATCCATTCACGGGGCTTTGTTGCCGAGATCCTTGTTACTGACTGGCTTCAAATAGGGTGCAAGTACAGTCAGCTTCAATTGATGTTCAACGGCAGTGATATAAGTTAGTGATTTAAAAAATGCATAAAATGTTCGATTGTATCATCAATGCCACAACTCGTACAATCTTATACCTTTAAACGAGCAATTCTTGTATATATTATATACATATATATACAGTTGTGTACAATAAAATAGCAGTCAATAGGAAAATGAAAATTAGGGGAAAACTATAACTTTAGATCAATTATATTGGATGAAATGGGTTTAGATGTAAAGCTTTTATTGGAAATATTAGGCAAGATACTAAATTACAATTATAGTACACAATTGTATTTATTTCGTAGTGTTAAGTTTTTAAAAGAATTTCCGCGAGGTAGTAAAAAAGCCGATTTTTATGATTATATATTTATATATTTCGGGGATCTCGGAAGCGGTGCTAAAGATTTCCATGAAATTTGCTATATGGTGGTTTTCGGGGGCGAAAAATTGATCTAGCTAGGTCTTATTTCTGGGAAAAGCTCATTTTTGAGTTTGTATATGTTTTCCAAGCGAAGATCGATCTCCCAGATAGGTATTAAAATGTTAACCAGCATACCTCTAGACTAGGGTAGGTACGCGCGTATTATGTGTAAAGATAGGGTAGGTACGTGAGCCACCTAAGGGCGCACCAGAGGCAGCTAAACTCTAATAACGCGAATTAAAAATTCCCTACTCCAGAGCACCCAGTCGCTGCCTGTGGCCGAAATCGATCGGGAGAGCATCATCATCATCATAAAAAGCATTGAAATCAAGGTACATAAGTTCATTCATAATTTAAGAGCATGGCTCTTGTCGGTGGAGTATGCGCCAATTTTCTCGGTCCTCGGCCAGGTTCTTTAGGTCCCTGTAAGACACGACATAAGTTAGGCGAGCAATAATAAAAATACCTATAAACAAATAATAATCGATACGTATGTAACTTTCTTAGTTTTTGCGCTTGATGAATTTAGGTACTTATCGTTCACTTATCAAATAAAGCACTAAGTATGCTTTTCGTCTTGCTTTGGATGGCTACAAGAACAATGTCAATTCGGCTAAATAAATAACTAGTTCAGTGCACCGGAACAGAAAAACGTTGCATTGATCATCTTCAGAATCGTTGTTTCAAATAAAACTATGTCCCTGAGTCACGACACGAGTCGAATGTTTCGAACAGACGACAAGTGCACGTCGACAGTAAGAAAAGTATTCTGTACAATTTATTGACTTCGTCTTTAGTTTCTCTTTATTACTATGATTGCTGAATCCGAGTCTTCATCAAATTAAAGTAAAATTGAATATAACAACTATCGGCGCCGTACGTTTCGAAAGTGATGGTATGCACAAGTTCAGAGAGCATTTATTATACACGTATCAATGTAGCGTTATAAACTAAAATGCCAGACGCGTGCGTGAGATGAAGTTACAAGGTATGGAAATACATTTACATATAATAATTGTATAACCATGATCGATATACAAAATCGCCAGGTGTCAAATAGATATTTAGTACTAAATAAAAGTGCATCATGGAATAGGAACCCCAATAGCAAATAAAACATAAACGGCGTGAAACAGATAAAGAGGTCGCCCTACATTTTCCAATGGCTGCATGCCGCTACCACTAGTGCAACTTTAATCACCCACAATCCTCCACTTGGAGAACTAAGTTTCCATGCCTGCTCAAACTTATAAGGACACTTTACAGTTATGGCGGTGAATCGGCAAACAAAGGGAGCCAGGACACATACATTCGCACATTCAAGGCAATTTCATAGTTCTATTGCGAAAGTTTCGAAAGATAAGCGAGGGGAGATACGTTATCGATAACTAAACTACCTCCTTACACATAGTATGCATACATAGTAGACCTTAACAATACTCTAGACGAACAGTTAAAATCTACTTCGGACTCGATGTTCGAGAAAAATCCTAAACGGATATTGCTGGACATGGAGTGCTACAGTGTTGACGAATTCGTTAACTGATACAAGTCAACTGACCCATCTACACTAAATTTGTATAAAAAGGATAACTATAGGCCATTTTGCTGTCATCAAAATATATGGCATGATTCTCATCTCTCGTTTTGGCTACTCTGGATTTCCCGAGATGTCTCCAAGAAAAAAAAACACTATAATAAAAATGAAAAACCATACAAAACTAAAAAAACTCGAAACTACACTAGACATACACTCAAGTTACTTATTAATTGTAAGGTGCAGGGTGCAGGTATAGGAACCATATCGAGTTTCTTTTACTGTAATTGGACTAGTATACTAACATATGTAGGTATTTAGTAGGTATGTATATCATTATAAAACACTATCAATTCAAAAATAAGTAGCTACTTCTAAATATCGACCTCAAATTAAATTAAATGAAAGAATCTATGTCTGCATCTGTTAAGCAAGACAATAACGTTTATATAAAACTTATACTCACTTAGTTACAGATCCATGTTCTGCGAAGGCCGGGTGTTGTAGACTTGCCAGGCTGCCGCCGCCTCTGTAAATAACCAATTTCAACTTTTTTAACACTTTCTGATTTTGACCATTTCAACATTGGAATTTATTGATTGTGGCCATAAATTTTCGTTTACAGGAACAGGTTCCACGTAGGCCTTTTTAAATTCATTGTTGGTCGCGTGTTTTAAGGGTTACGCAGTAAAAAAAAGTGTACAGAACCTGCTTTTAGCTCAACCTAATAGCAGACGCATTCGCGTAGTAAAGTATTGTATCTTTTCAACGGTAACACTATCGTAGGCATAACATACGATATTTATATTTCTAACGCTTGACCCGATGGATGTTCCTAGTTTTATAAGGTGGTGCACACGTTTCGCCGTATTTGCCCAAATAGGTATTCCTGATACATTTTTAAGACAAGATTTACAGATTTGGGTCTTCACAGACTTGTTGACCCAATTTCTGCAAATGCCATGAGGTGCGTGCGCCATAAGAGTATATCAAGTATATGGTAACTTTTTGTGCTATATCATAATACCTTATCGACAAATTTTAACCCTAACACTCATGAAAGGTATTTAACTTATAAAACTTCATTACACACATACTGTGTTTAACTTATAAAACTTCATTGCAACGGACAAACTAGACCTAAAAATTATAATGTTTAACATTTGTAATTTTTTTATCATCACCTTACAGATACATAATAGAATATTATTCTGTGGGCGGTGTTCAATCACAGAGATCGATTGTCAATCGCTCCATTACATTTGATAGCACTATCATAAAGATCTCTCTGTGTAATAAGTAATAACACCCACCATTGTTTTGCCACATCACGCAAGCATTAAACGTGTTAGAAAATGTGAGAAAGTAAGAGTATCACATCGATCAGGCAGATCAATTCCATACTAAGTATTGGATTTATTTAATATAGTAACATTTGTTAATTAAGTAATACGCCGCGGTCAGCAAAGAGCCAAAATCAGTTAAAATTGTGACATAATAGGTTTTTTAAATTAATTTTCATTACACTTAATTTTCATTACTAGTATACCTATACTAAAGCCTCGTTCGACCTGCAGTTTTTTTTATTGGCACTTGCCGCCCTAGGGATAAAATTCGTGCAATCGGTATGAAAATATATCTAGGTACATAAACAATAAAGTTCCTATTGCAAAAAAGCAAAACATCTCGTCTCTATATATCATCTCTATATTAACATATAGATACTTTTATTATTTTAACAATATTTTTACTTTTATTAACTCATGCAGCGGTAGTCTCAAAACCACCTTGGCGTCGGCACGAGGTAAAGTAATTTCCACAGGGACCTCCAAAGTAAACTCATCTTGTTTACAAAATAATAATGGCTTATCAGAACCGACTGATGGTTTTGGGAAACCGGATCAAGGATTATGCCACGATCATATTTGGGTGATTAAAAAATATGAAGACCATAAACGGCTCTTTATTACCTGGGTATTTTATTTATTCAGTGGGACTTCTGTGTGCAGGTATCAATTTTATTTTACGGTGTCTAATTTTGCTTACCGGGTCATTGAGAAGTTTATTGTAAAAAAACTCTGTAAAATAATTACAGGATTAGAGGTAATATAAACTAAGGTACTCCTTAGTAGTCCTTATTAGTATTATAGCCCTTACCTTACCTGCTAGTACCTTTACTAGGTAAGTAAGGTAAGGGCTATAATAAACTAAGGTAATTACTCCTATAAGAACTATTATCTGTGTCCATATTTACCAGTAGATAAGTATCAACTTATTTTTGTTAATATTAATATTGAAATTGAGTTCAGAGCCCATGCATTCACAAACACTTCGCATTATAAGACAAAAATGTTTTATTCAGACGGATTCCAGACCGTTTAGTACTTAGTACGTAACTACCAACAACGCAAATAAAACAGTAATAAAACATAACACGCAAAGGAGCATGAAAGCCTGAAAGGGGAATGAAAGAAAATGTACTATTATGGAGTTATTTTTGTTATGATTCGTAGCATGACAACGTAGTCTGTGTCATGATTAATAATAAAATTGAACAGAGTATCAGTTCGTTTAACGAGATCTTACTCTACCAGAGAAACGACTGGTGTGAATGCCACAAACTCAATTGAGTATAAATACTATAAATTGAATAGTATAGTAATACCCAAAAGCTTGATATAAGCTTACGTCAATAACTTGTTTTTAATTTAAATATGTAGTTAATTAGTTTTATATAAAACGTAGTTAAATATTTATTTTTTGTAAATCTCTACGTCTAGTAGGTACCAGGTACATACTTGTAACTACAGTAGTTATTTAATTGAAACTAAAGCTATACATGCTCTTAGTATATACCTGTATTCGATTTTATTTTAAATTAATATACCTGTATTGATTATGCGTGTATTACTCGCAAATGACTCATTTGCAGCATAAAAATAAATATGTATAGAAAATACAAATTTAATACCTAAATAATAAAGCATCAAAGCTATAACAAGCTAGATTTCGCGACTGAGGCCTCGCTCTAACCGGTTGCTCTTTTAAGGTCAGGATACTCAGGATCCAAGATCTAGCTAGATATTCTAGATAATAAGTATAATAACAATATACCTATCCACTTATGCGTATACATTATTGTAATATGTTCGGCTATTTTTTTATCAAGGATATTTTGAGCTTAGAGTTTATACGATGACGAAGGAACTACGTAATAAAGTATATTAAGTAACCTAGAAATCATCAAGGATAGGGAGAAGAGAACGAGAAATACACGTACTGATGATGACAAATATTAGCCAGTTTTTTGCTCAACACCAGAGGGCTAATTTTGTTTTTGTACACTACAAATTACAACAAATAAATAGATCAGATCTCGACACGTAACGCCACAGGGCCAACTACCTTAGCAGTGACATGACAATGTGTTTTTTGTCCATGACATTATTACCTAAACGACTAATTATTCTATCATTCGCCAAAATTACTCGAACCGTGTGACCAGCCAGATGTGCGATTATTAATAGTACTTAATGTATCATTATTTGGTAACAATTGCAGGAGGAGCAGATCATCTGATAAATTATATTACTTTTAACAAAAATGATTCTTGCCGCTTTCTTACATTAAGCATCCGATATATGTTTATATATGAGAAATAAACGAAAACTGCGTTTTTAGGGTTCCGTATCCGTACCCAAAGTGTAATTTTTTTACAGATTATGTATTTCTGTTGCCGCTATAACAACAAATACTAAAAACAGAACGTTTCGTGCGCGAGTCCGACTCGCACTTCGCCGGTTTTTTTTTTAAAGATTCCTTGGGCCTATGTAATATTACTAGAAATAAGTATAGCGTTTTTTTAAATTTATTATGATACTTTATTAGTCTAGAGTGCAAGTCAAGCCCCTATCCATCGCATTAAAGTTAAATACCACCTAATCGAATCACTGATCAAATCTAAACCGGACGCGTACATAGTCATCCATCTTAACCTCAAAAAGTATATAAATAAGTATAGATACCTACGTGAATCTGCATTACGACTAGAAACAAGTGAAATTTAAGAAAATTGAAAACTCATTATTCCCTAACACAAACATTAAGGTAGAATGTTAGTGTACACGTATTGTGGTTTATAGAAAGATGGAAAGGCTACTTGCGTGGCTGCTGCAGACCGCAACCAGGAGAAAAGCGCAAGTGTCCAATATAATAGGGGCTCTCTAGGAACAAGTGCAATCTGTAGGTTGTATCATTCATATCTGCAGCAAAGTTTATAGGTGCTATCTATCTACTTACAGTTTTCACTATTCCAGTCATATATTATTTTCTTAAGTAAAAGAAAATTAAAAAAACAGCGGCTGCAAAAGTTTTGGTTATTTAGAATTTTATTTATGATTTTTAGTTACCTGCTATATATTAACTTTTTTCGTTACAAAATGTGACAAAGTAGCAGTAACACCCATGTCAACTTGTGATTAGAGTGTGTTTTGTTTTTTGTTCATGTTTTTACAGAGTTCACACATCATGGCTCGTCATTAGTCACACGAATGACGCCCGAACGAGGCACACATATTTATGCTGTTAAATTTGTTTTCACACATGGCTGTTGTATTCTCCACTCTGTTCTTATTATAGAACTGAGATGAGATGATATTTATCATATTACTAAGTGGCTGTTGGTTTTAAAAGATACTATTTATACGTTTAGTTGCATTAGTCTTTAGGTGCCTACTTAACATATGATTTCAGTTTTTTTTCAATAAGGTGAACAGGGGTACGTACCTCTATCCATCAAAGTGCAAAGTAGGTACCTGTATAACTTATTTTTTTTTATATTTATAAAATATCTGCCTCCTGATATACCTACCGATAGCTAACATATTAACCTAACTACTTCTCTATTGAGGAACTCCACTATCCTTACATTACACGTCTCGACGCGCAACCCAAATTTGGGTTAACTTGATTACAAGCATTTTCAATAGCGAGCATATCCGTTATTCGGCTAATGTAATAAGAATAACCATTAACCCAAGTAAAACCCAACACGGAAATCTAAAACTAGTGCAGACATTAATGATTTGATTACCCATCAAGATATGCCTTCCTAGCTGCATCAATCAGCTACTTACCCAAATCTACAGATGCTTATCTGTTACGTGATTTTATGATTTATAACAAAGTGAATGTTTGCAGTTACCGTTTGCCAGCCTTTGACAGTCATACATGCAGGTTACGTTACGATTGCAACAGTCGGTACTAAAAGTAATCATCAATTTGTCAATGATTTGTTAAGGTCTGAAAAAGTCTTGCGACGTGGTTCTTTATGTTCAATAGAGTCACGAGCGCGCTCTCTAAAAGGAGCCAGTAAAGGAAAATGTGCCTTGATACATTGTAATAGACGTGTAAGAAAGTAATAGGCACGTCTGAGACACGGGTCTCAGTGAAGTAATAGGCCCACGCTTGGCTTGGCGGCTTGGATTTCGGCTTGACATATTTGGTTACTGTGTTGATAAGATGTTAACAATAGGGTATCATTATCATTATCTAATAGATAAATATCGTCTTTAGCCCAAGAAGGAAAGACTTGAAAGCTTATTATGGACTTCCATGATAATTTATTATTTTATGGAAC